>NC_060273.1:18168983-18341483 GCF_021613505.1 Equus quagga | reverse complement strand
GACCAGAAGTTGCAAACTCAAATGCCTACAGGGGCCAGGGATGGGTGAAGCAGGCCTGGCTGGGATGGACTGAGACAAAATGGCGAATGGACGCCCTGCCTGTGAAAACAGCTGCCCTCGACTCCAAATGATTGTTCTAACAAGAAAGTGGGACCAAGACTCGGCAAACTTGAAGCTGGAAATTCAGACAAGGATGTGAAATCTCTCAGTTCTAAAATGCTGATGTCAAATTCAAGAACTGTTTCACACCCTTTGGGCTAAACAAGACTACAGGTGATCTGGCCTGGAGAGCAAATTTGGAACCAGAGAGAGCAAGGCCACCTGACACGTGACTGAAAGACACCATGAGGCTGGGCATCCCTGGCTAGGATCAAGGATCTTAAACCAGATGCAAGGACCCAGGTGACCAGTCACATGGAGTCCTTCCTGTATCTAGCCAGAAGATAAAAAGGGCAATTTAAACCAGGATCTGAGAATCACCCCATCTGGAGCTACCTCTGTCAGAGAAGGAGGAGGCCTGGGGACAACCACAGACACCTTTCCAGGGGACGCACCATCTGCAGAGGCAGTAGCCACCTGCAGAGACCTCTGTGAGGCAGGAGAAGAGGCAGAAGCTCATTCTGTGAGATGAGGAAGGGAAATGAGTAAGAATTAGAGAGGAAGGGTCCTCCCAGAAACGGTCCCTGGAGACACTTCCACCAGGAGCAGGACTGGCCAGGCACCAGGGGTTCAGGAGACCAGTGTTGACTCTGCTGGTGCTGGGAAGGGAGAAAGGGTGGATGCACTCCTTTGGCATGGAGGGCCTCTCAGCGCCACCGGCCTTTCCTGGATGGAGCATCACTGCCCGGTACACATACACCCCTTAAAAGGACCCTTTTGTGGTGATGAATTCCTAGCTAAGGAGGTCACTCAGACAAACGTGATTCCTTCACTCTCTGCCTAACTCAGTCACTTCTAGAAAGTCTTTTTCACCATCTCTTCCCACAAACGGCATCTCCAGAGCCCCACAGCCTACCTTGGCACTGGAATCCTTGCTTCCCGAAGCCCCTGCAAAGACAGAAGGAGGCATGTCAGGCAGCCGGAGGGGACCAGCCACCAGCTACTTCCCCCAGAGAGTCACCCGCCTTCCCCCTGCCCTGCTACCCCAGGTGCAACCTCGCAGCCACAGGCGGGTGCCCGAGTCTTCCGCCTTTGGGGGGAGGGGAGTAGGTGGGAGCTCAGCGGTAACCCCCACCTCCCCTCAGAAGGCAGAAGAGAGGAGGCCGCTGCGATCACCAGGCGGCGGGATCGGGGGAGCATTTCCGCGGTGGGGGCGGAGGGCAAGCGGGAAATCTGCCCACAGAGATGCCCGAGTACCCTCGGATAAAAAGGAAGAAATAAAGATGCATCCAGAGAAAGAGAGAGACCCTAGGACGGTGGTGCTCCCTGGGGGACTGGGAAGGGCGAGAGGACTCCCCATGCCTAGAGGGACAGCGGAGAGAAAGGGGCCCGCAGTGACGTGAGGCGGGAGGACTAAGGAGTGGAAAGGAGAACCCAGGCCCTCAGGGAGGCGCAAGAAGAGAGAACACAGGGCGCTGCCCCCAGAGACACAGAGCAGGAAAGGATGCCCCATGCCCGCAGGGAGATAAAGAGAAGACACCCAGGGCGCTGCCCCCGGAAAGCAGGGGAGACGGTGAGGGCGCCTCGAGCCCGGAAGGAGGCGGAGAGATAGGGAACCCCGGGCGAGAGGGCACTCGGGGCGCTGCCCTCCCGGGGAGGGAGAGACACCCCGCGCTCTGAGGCCGGTGGAGAAAAGGCGCCAGCGACGCGGCCCCTCGGCGCTCCGGAGGCGCCCCGCTCCGGCCGTCCGGGGCCAGGGGGAGAGGGAACCCGCAGGACTGTCCACCAAGGAGTCCGGGGCAGGAGGGTCCGGAGCCGGGAGCCCGGGGACGCGGGGCCGGCGGGGCTTCTTCTCCCTCGGAGACGCGGAGGGCGCGGAGAGGGGGTCCCCGCGCGCGGCGCTGCCCTCGGGGACCCCGGGAAGGTGCCCTGCGCCGGCGCGCTCTCACCAGATGAAGTCGGTGCAGTGGCTGCAGAAGGTGGGCTGCTTGAAGAAGCGGGCGGTGAATTTGTGGTTCTTCACCTCGTGCACGTTCTTCTGCCGGAGGGCGCCTTTGCGGGCGAAGCGCACCGTGCTCTCCTCGCCCTCGCTCGGCGCCGGCCCCGCAGCCGGGTCAGCCATCTTGCGCGCGGGGAGCGGGAGCCCGAGAGGTGCCGGCCCCGGGGCCGTGGGACCGCGGGCTGCGGGCCCGGGAGGCGCGGGAGGAGGCGGCCGCTGCTGCCGGCCGGGGCCGCGGGCGCTTCCCCTGCGCCGGCTCTGGCGGCCGCGGCGCGCGGAGCTGGAGCTGTCACTCGCCCAGCTGCCGCCGCTCGTCCAGCTGCGCTTGGCACCGCTGGCCCCAGCTGCGGGGGAGGGAGGCGGAGCCCCGGGCAGACCCCGCCTTCCTCATTTGCATCGCGCCCCAGGCCCCGCCCAACGCCGCCAGCTGCTTTACATATTGGCACCCGGAGGCTGCCGGTCTCCCAGCGAAGGGTGCTCAGCCGCAGCGCTGCGGCGCGGGGACCGCAGCGTGCGATCGTCAGACCTGAGCCTCGCCCCCTACCCAGTCCTCAGCCTGGGGTTGCATTAAGAAGATGAGCAGTTTGGGTGCTTCCCGGGGTAACCGAGAGCGCAAGGACTGATGAGGGTAGGGTCGGGGGTGGAAAGGGGAGGAGAAACAGGTACCACTGTGGCCTCTGCAAACTGGTACCCATCCACCCCCCCATCCATCCCATTGGTCATTCTGCACGCGGCTCCTGGAGGGATGGGCTCCCGCTGTCACTCACTCGGAAAGGACTGTGGCTCCACACACTTACACACACATACGCACACACGTACTGCAGAGGTAGGGGAGGAGCAATCTTTATTTTATATATATATATCTAACTCCACCACAGAGTTCTTGGCTTTGTTTGCCCGACCAGTTAGAAGAGAGCTCCCTACCTTCTGTCCATCCCCTCCATAAAGAGACTCAGTTTCCTCAACTGTAAAATGGGGCTAATAAGGGAAGTGGGAGGGAACTTTAATAGGTCAGCATTTCCTCAGCTTTCATTCCTTCCCGACCCATCTTCACAAATTCTCATCATATTTGTGCACCATCTGAAAAAAAGTCTATCTGGTTTCTGAGTTTGAATAGCAAGAGGTATCTATACAAATCTCTCCAGATGCTGTCACTTGCCCAAAACATTTGTGTCTGAGGTCTTCTTTTGTTTCTTAAGAAGAGAGATTAACAAATGATAGAGAGATGTTAAAGACACGCTAACATCCAACTGGGACTCCCTCCTGGATGGAATCTGAAGGATGGAAAGGTAACCAAAAGAGTAGTAGTTGTTAGATGAGTAATGCAGTGGATTTAGGGCCCTGTCCGTGCACTGCATCTGAACATCCCCCCACAGGGCCTCACACTCTGGGAACACAGCACTGCATTAGACTACAAACTCTGTCACTAGACCTGGGTTCTGAGGGCGCTGCTTGCTGCGGTGCCATCGGGCACCAGGCTCAGTGCCTGAACCCTCCTAGGAGCTCAATAAATACTAGTTGAATGAGTGAATGATTGTGTGAACAAATGAGTGAACGAAAATGTAAAGGACAGCGCCCTTTACCCCCACCCGTGTGCAGCTGGTGTTCAATGACAACCTGCAATTTGTCAGGTGCTTGAACTGTCTCGTTTAGTCCTCCCAACAGCCCTGTGTAGTCTGGCAGCTTTCATTATGGACAAGGACCGTGACGCTGAGAGTGATGAAGATATGCATCCAAAGTCTCACTGTTGAGTGGTGGCTACAAAGGAGACTCATGTGAAGGGGGTGAAAGAGGGCAGGACGGAGTTGATCCAGCTACACCGAGCTTCTGCCTAATGAAGCTCAGGTCCCACTGCGACAATTTTGCCTGGAAGCTGCTGAGTAATAAATCGTTATTAGGTGACATGTGGAGAGCAATGGCTGTCATAATGGGATGTCCCTTCCCTACATAGAAATTCAAAGGTAACAAAGGAAAAAACAGCATTCACTTTTAAGGTTGACATGTTTGGGAAAGCAGACGCTTGTCTATTATTAGTCCCCTATAAGGCCCCATCACCTCCCAGGGAGGCTTGAAAAAACATCCCAGGAGATCTTGCTGCTGAAGTAGATTTCCTTTGAACCGATGAGCTGGAAGCTTGCAGCCCACATCCTGCCTTTTGAACAAAGTGCTCTGGATGGCTTTGGTCGGTAACAACAAACAGTACCTCATGGGGCCCGGGCCTGAGAATGCAAGGGCTGGTGGATCCTGAAGAACCACTCAATTCCTGGAGGGGCCGCACCATCTGAGGATAGGGGAACACAGTTCCCTTTGGACCCAGATCCCTATAGGATGAGGGTCTCAAACTAGTGGCCCTTGGATATATCTTTTTAGTCAGCCAACATTTTTTTTTTCTGTTTGGGTTCACTCTTGGTAGAATTTCACCTAAATATCCAGATTCTGATTTCTCTAGGAAAAAAGATATGGCTACATGGAGCCTGAACTCCTCCTCTCACTCATTCATTTGTTCATTCATTTGGCAATGAATTTATTGAGTTCTTGCTATGTGCTGTTCCACACGTTAAGTAAAACAGTCCGAAGTACCTGCCTTCATGGAGCTTCACAGTCTAATGGGGAAGATGGACAATAACCTCACAAACTAACAAATCTATACGAGGTGGTGTGGAGATTCATGCTGTAAAGAAAAATAAAGCATAGTAAAGGAATAAAGAGTGACAGTGACCAGGGAAGTTCTTTAGGATAAGGGGATATCTGAGCAAAGACCTGAAAGAAGTGAGCCATGGGGCTATCTGAGGGTAGAATGTTCCAGACAGAGAAAACGGCAGATGCCAAGAGCTGGGGGAGGAGTGTATTTGGCATGTTGGAGAAGCAGCAGGAGGCCTCTGTGACTGGAGTGGAGAGAGAGGCGAAGGCAAGTACCAGAGAGATCAGTCAGGTCGTAGGGTCTTGCAGACATGGCAAGGAGTTTGGATTTCACTCCAGTGAACAGGAAGCCATTGGAGGGTTGAGAGCAGAGGAGCGGCCTGATACGACTTCTGTGGTGTTTTTAAAAGATTATGCTGGCTACTACGTGGAGAATAGATTGAAGGGGAGAAAGGATAGAAACAGGTTGCACAGTTGAGGTCATTTGCTTAGAGGAGGCAAGCGATGAAAACAATATGGCATGATGTCACATGGAGCTAAAGAGTGGCAGCTGCCTACAGATTGGGCGTAGGCCCTCTAGGGTGCCAGATCCCCCCAGATGGTCCACCCGACTTATAAAGGAACAGATGCTGGCCACTTGAAATATTTCAGAGGCAATGAGGAGGCAAGTTGCTCTGGCTTAGAATGGAGTCCAAGGTCTCTTAAATCCAAACTTGTTGTATATGTTAGATTCCTGTGGCCGCCATGACAAACAAGGTGGCTAAAAATAACAAAATTTATTCCCTCACAATTCTGGAGGCAAGAAGGCTGAAATCAAGATATCTGCAGGACCCTGCTCCCTCTGGGGACTTTAGAGCAGGAGCCCTCCTTGCCTCCTCCGAGTTCTGGTGGCTGATGCATTCCTTGGCTTCCTTGGCTTGTGGCCACATCACTCCCGTCTCTGCCTCCATCTTCACATCAACTTCTCTCTGTGTGTCAATCTTCTCTTCTTCTTTCTGTCTAAACTCCTCTGTGTATCTCTTAAAAGGACATTCGTCATTAGATTTAGGGTTCACCCAGATAATCTGGGATAATCGCTTCATCTCAAGATCCTTAACTTAATTACATCTGCAACAACCCTTTTTCCGAATAGAGTAACATTCACAGGTTCCAGGAATTGGGACAGGGACATTCTTTGGGGGGCAACCATTCAACTCACTACATTGCATAACCCTGGACTAGTCATTCCTCCCTCTGTCTCACTTTCCTCCTCTGTAAAAGAGGGGCAGAGATGTAGTAGATTGCCTTCCAGATCTTTCCTTCTAAGGCTGTGCTCTCCAGTAGAGTAGTCACCAGCCACATGTGGCTATTGAGCACCAGGGATGCAGCTAGTCTGAATTGAGATGTGATTATAAATGTAAAATGCACCCCGAAAGATCAAGTACTTAGTATAAAAAGGAGGCAAAACATCTCATAAATATTTTTTATCTTCTTTGTACATTGAAATTATAATATTTTGGATTTGTTGGGCTAAATCAAATTTCTCTCTAAAATTAATGTCACCTGTTTCTTTTTACTTTTTTAATGCGGCTACTAGAAAATGTAAAATAATGTGTGTGGTTCACATTATATTTCTTTGGACAGCTCTGTTCTAAGGAGTAGATTAAATAAATTAATTTAAAAACTAGTTAATCTAAATAAAAGGTTCTCTCTATTCTATGCGGCATCAGCAGTGGTGGCTTGTCTAGAGGCTGAAGGATCCACTGTCAAGATGCTCACTCACAAGGCTGATAAGTTAGTGCTGGCTGTCAGTTGAGAGCTCACCCAGGGCTTCGAGCCAGGGTCATGGTCCCGTTTATGTGGTCCTCTCCACTGGCAGCTTGAGCTTCCTCATAGCATGGTGGTTGAATTCCAAAATTGAGTGCCCTAAGAGATAGCAAGTGGAAGATGACAGTTCCTTAAACCCTGACCTGGAAACTGACATTTTGTTATTTCTGACATATGCTATTGGTCAAGTAGTCACAAAGCCTATATACAAGAGGAGACCTCATGTTTCAGTGAAAAGAGTGTCAAAGAATTTGAGGGCTCAATAAATATTTATTGAATTAATTTAAAAATCGCATTTCTCATCTGATATATGAGGAAACAGAAATTTGAAAAAAAAAAGCAATTCTCAAAGTCACTCTAGAACTGCTACGGCTAATAATTAACAATTAATATTAAGAAACAGGAAAGAATTGCCTGGTTAAAGGAAAAATTAAACCAACAGAAACTGTTGCAGTGAAAGACTATGTAAAGAACCTACTAGACAAAGACTTGAAAACAACCATCTTAAAGATGCTCAAAGAACTAAAGGAAGACATGGAGAAAGTCAACAAAATGACGGATGACAAAAATGGAAATATCAAGAAAGAAAGAGAAAACCTAAAAAAACAAAAAACAAAAAGAAATTCTGAAACTGAAAAGTACAATAACTGAAGCGAAAAGTTCACTAGAACAATTCAAAGGCACATTTGAGCAGACAGACAAAAGAATCTGTGAATTTGAAGATAGGACAATTGAAATTATCAAGAAACAGGAAGGAAAAAGATTGAAGAAAAGTGAACAGAGACTAAGGGACCTGTGCAATATCATCAAGTAAATCAACATACACATTGTGGGAGCCCCAGAAGGAAAAGAGAGACAGAAAGGGTAGAAAGATTATTTGAAGAAATAATGGCTGAAAACTTCCCCAGTTTGATGAACGACATGAATATAAACATCTAAGAAGCTCAGATAACTCTAAGTAGGATAAACTCAAAGAGATTCACACTGAGACAGATTACGTCAAACTGTTGAAAGACAAAGAAAGAATCTTAAAAGCAGCAAGAGAGAAGTGATGCATCACACACAAGGGATCCTTAACAAGATTATGAGCCAATTTCTCATCAGAAACTTTGGAAGCCAGAAGGCAGTGGAATGATATATTCAAAGTGATGAAAGAAAAAAGCTATCAACCAAGAATCCTATAAATGGCAAAACCATCCTTCAAACTGTGAGGGAGAATTAAGACATTTCTAGATAAAAGTTTAGGGGCATTTTTTATAACTAGACCTGCCCTGCAGAAATGCCAAAGGGAGTCACGCAGGTTGAAATGAAAGGATACTAGATGGGAACACAAAGCCAAACGAAGAAATAAAGATCTCAGTAAAGGTAAATATATGGGAAACTATAAAAGCTAGTGTTATCATGGAAACTGTTTGTAAGTCCACTCTGTTTTCTACATGATTTGAAAGACTAATACATTTTTTTTACAAAAGAATTACTAGTCTAAAAGCTGGTATTATTCCAACTTTGGTTTGTAACTCCACATTTTATTTCTACATAATTTATAAGACTTATGCATCATAAAAACATTATTAGTTTATGTTTTCAGACACACAATGTATAAAGATGTCATTTTGTGACATCAATAACCGAAACGGGTGGGGACAGAACTGCAAAGGAGCAGAGCTTTGTATGTTGTTAAAGTTAAGCTGGTACAAATTCAAATTAGAGTGTTTTAACTTTAGGACATTAAATGTAATCCCCATAGTAACCACAAAGAAAATAGTCATAGAATACACAGAAAAGAAAATGAGAAGGAAATTGAAATGTTTCTCTACGAAAAAATCAGCTAAACATATAAGAAGACAGTAATGCAAGAAATGAGAAATAAAAAAGCTATAAGGCATATAAAAAGCAAACAGCAAAAGGACAGAAGTAAGTCCCTCCTTATAAGTAATTACTTTAAATCTAAACTCTCTAGTCAAAAGACTAGATTGGCAGAGATTGAGACAGAGATTGGCAGACTATATTAAAAAATATGATCCAACTATATGCTGTCTACAAGAGAATCAGTTTAGACCCAAAGACACAAATAGGTTGCAAATGAGAGCATAGTAAAAGTAGAATCTTGAAGAGAAATATGTACACTGATGTCATAGCAGCATTTTCATAGTAGCTAAAACATAGTAGCAACTCAAGTGTCCATCAACAGATGAATGGATCAACAAAATGTGGCTTGTACATGTGATGGAATATTATTCATCCTTACAAAGGAAGGAAATTCTGACATACACTACAACATGGATGAACTTTGAGACTATTATGCTAAGTGAACTATGCCAGTTACAAATGACAAAGACTGTATGATTTAACTTATATGAAGTATCTAGAATAGTCAAAATCAGAAAGTAGAATGGTGGTTGGGAAGAATGGAAAGTTATTGTTTAATGGGATATTGAGTTTCAGTTTTGCAAGATGAAAAGAGTTCTGGAGATGAATGGTTGCACAATGATATGAATGTATTTAATATCACTGATCTGTAACCTAAAATGGTTAAGATGATAAATTTTATGTTATGTGTATTTTATCACAATAAAAATAATGGGATAAGGAAGTGAATGGATTAGTGGATACAGAATTTCAGTTTGAGAAGAGAAAAAAGTTCTGGAGACGGATGGTGGTGATGGTTGTACAATAATGAGAATGTAGTCAATACCACTGAGCTGCACACTTAAAAATGGGGGGTAAAATGGTAAATTTTATGTTTTGTATACTTACCACAATAAAAAAGTGAATGGAAAAAAAATATCAATTAGACACTAACATTGGACCAGATCCTGTGCTAAACACTCTACATGCATTGATGTCTCCACTGCATGATTCCAATATTATATACGGATGGGGAAACTAACTTGCAAAGAGATTAAGTAACTTTTCCAAGGCTCACGTTAGAAACTGACAGCACTAAGATTTGAACCCATGTCTCCTGATTGCAGAGCTCAAACTTTAACCACTACAGCTGTTTTTATGACATTCTCTGGGAAGCTCCTCATATCTGCTAAAGATGGGACACTTCTGCATAGGAAAACTATACCAGAAAAGATAACTAACTACCTTGAAAAAAAGAAAACCTTTTTTGTTACAGTATAGCGTATACACAATAAGGTACAGTAATTTTAAGCCTACAGCCGAATGTTTTTACATATGTCTATACCTACACAACCTCTACCAGATCAAAATACAGAAAGGTTCTAGCTCCCCAGAAAACTATCTTGTACCCTTTCCCAGGAAATACCCGCTCCAGAGGGAACCACTGTCTGACTTCTCTCATCATTGATTAGGTTTAGTTATTTTTAAGAATTTTTTTAAATTGTGGTATAACATATGTAACATAAAATTTACTATCTTAACCACTTTTTTCCTAGTTTTGTTGAGATATAATTGACATAAAAACATTGCATTAAAGTGTACAGCATAATTATTTGATAGAGATATATATATTGTGAAATGATTACCACAATAAGTTTAGATAACATCATTCACCTCACATAGTTGCGATATTTTTCCTTTTTTCCTATTTATTTTTTTTAATTGAAGTCATAACAGTTTATAACATTGCGAAATCTCAGTTGTACATTATTATTTGTCGGTCACCATATAAATGTGCCTGTTAACTTCTTGTGCCCACCCCAAACCCCCTTCCCGCTGACAACCACTGAACTGTTCCCTTTGTCTGTGTGTTTGTTTATCTTCCACATATGAGTGAAATCACATGGTGTTTGTCTTCCTCTGTCTGGCTTATTTCACTTAATGTTGTATCCTCAAGGTCCATCCATGTTGTTGCAAATGGAACGAGTTTGTCTTTTTTTATGGCTGAGTAGTATTCCATTGTGTGTGTGTGTGTGTGTGTGTGTGTATATATATATATATACCACATCTTCTTTATCCAGTCATCAGCCGATGGGCACTTGGGTTGCTCCCACTTCTTGGCTATAGTAAATAATGCTGCAATGAACATAGGGATGCATATGTCTCTTTGAATTGTTGATTTCAAGTTCTTTGGATAAACACCCAGTAGTGGAATAGCTGGCTCACATGGTAGTTCTATTTTTAATTTTTTGAGAAACCTCCATACTGTTTTCCATAGTGGCTGCACCAGTTTGTATTCCCACCAGCAGTGTATGAGGGTTCCCTTTTGTCCACATCCTCTCCCCCAGAACTTACTTATCTTTTAACTGGAAGTTTGTACCTTTGAACACCTTCACCCATTTTGCCCACCCCCCACTTCCTGCCTCTGACAATCACCAATCTGTTCTCTGTTTCTATGAGTTCAGTTTTTAAGATTCCATGTGTAAGTGAGATCATACAGTATTTGTCTTTGTCTGACATTTCACTTAGCATAATGCCCTCAAGGTCCATCCATGTTGTCACAAATGGCAGGATTTCCTTCCTTTTTATTGCTGAATAATATTCCATTGTATATGTATATACCACATTTTCTTTATCCATTCATCCATTGACAAACACTTAGCTTGTTTCCATGTCTTGGCTATTGTAAATAATGCTGCAATGAGCACGGGGTGCAGATATCTCTTCGAGTTATTGATTTCATTTCCTTCAGATATATACCCAGAGTAGAATTGCTGGATCATAAGGTAGTTCTATTTTCAATTTGGTGTGGCACCTCCATACTGTTTTCCATAGCAGCTGCTCCAATCTACATTCTCACCAATAGTGCACCAAGGTTCCCTTTTCTCCACATGCTCACCAACACTTGTCTCTTGACTTTTTGATGACAGCCATTCTAACGGGTGTGAGGCGACATCTCACTGTGGTTTTGATTAACCATTTCTAAGTGTGCAGTTCAGTAGTGTTAAATACATTCACATTGTTGTGCAACCCATCCCCGGAACTCTTTTAATCTTGCAAAACCGAAACTCATTACACCCATTAAACAGCACATTCTCCCCTGCCCCCAGCTCCTGGCAACAGCCTTTCTACTTTCTGTCTCTATGAATTTGACTACTCTAGGTAATTCATGTATGTTGATTCATACAGTATTTATCTTTTGGTGACTGGCGGTCTTAGTCAGTTCAGGCTGCTATAATAACTTACAATAGAATGGGTGGCTTAAACAAGAACATTTATCCTGGTTCTGGAGGCTAGAAATCCAAGATCAGGGTGCCAGCATGGTCAGGTTCTTGGTGAGAGCGCTCTTCCTGGCCATGTCCTCACATGGCCTCTCCTTGGTGCACGCATGCAGAGAGAGAGAGGCATCTTACATCTCTTCTTCCTCTTATATGAGCGCTAATCCCATCATGGTCATGGCTCCACCCTCATGACCTCGTCTAAATCTAATTACCTCCTAAAGGCCCACTTCCACCTACCATCACAGTGGGGGTTAGGGCTCCAACAGATGGATTCGGAGGGGGGAGGAGGGGACACAAACTTTCACTGGCTTATTTCTCTTAGCATAATGTCCTCAAGATTCATCCGTGTTGTAGCATGTGTCAGTACCTCATTCCTTTCTAAGGCTGAGATCATAGATCAGTCTTGCCTATTTCTGAACTTCACATAAATGGGAATCATACAGTTTCTGAATGTTTTTCACTCTACATAATGTCTGTAAGCTTCCTCCATGGTTTTTTGTGTATGTCAGTGTTCATTCTTTTTTTTTTTTTCATTGCTCTGCATGAATATATCACAATCTGCTTATCCAATCAACGCCAGTGGCCATTTGGGTTGTTTCCGGTTTGAAACTACTTTGGGAAACTCCACTATGAATATTCTTATATGTGTCTTTTTGTGAACATATGTGCTCATTTCTCTTGGATAAATACCCAGAAGTGGAAGTTCTATAATCAGCTCCTTTAAGTCTTTTGACCTGACTCCAAACAGCTGGGGGCAGTTGTAGCTGTGACGCCATGTGGTCCTGTATCTAACCCACTCTCTTAGCTGAGGCCCCCTTCAGAGAGGAGGCTGCATCTCCAGCTTCTCCTTGCCTCCTCTCAGGGCCTGCAGGACCTAGGTAGGTTCTTGGAGCCCAGCAACAAACAGGAACTTGAACAGGAAGTAATTGTGGGTAAAACGCTGTGTAATAATGAACACAGCATAATTAAACCCAATACTCAGGTCAGAGAAAGTCTTGTTGGGTTTACTAAATTCTAGAAAAGGAAACTGAAAAAATGAAGCCATGAGGGCACAAACAAAGAGGTCAAACAAACATCCAGACTAGGGCATTGTTCCCATCATGGTCCTCTGGTCCTCCCAGCAGTAATAGCCCAGTGACTTTGGCTCAGACCAAAGGCAGACTTGCTGTTGTAGGGTTCCAGCTTGGCTACCCTCCTCATCCAAGGGGCTACAGGGAGAAAGTCAGAAGCCCGCTCATTCTCGTTAAGAGGGTCAGCAACTGTTGGAGTGGTGTTAAAAACCCACTTGCACCAATCTGAAACTTTCTCCTGAATGTTTTCAGAATAATAGAAAGCAAGTGAAATCAGGAAAGATCTCGTTGTGAGATTCAGTGGGTTTGGTGCCATGTTAAAGCAACACTAAAAGTCATTGCAGGGTCCCCATTTGGGGAATGAGGATGCTAAGGAATGTCTAAGTCTAATGAGGGAGCACTTTCTCTTTTCTCTTTCCTCTCCTGACGCTGTCTGGAAAGGAGGAACAGAGAATGCCTTCTGCATAGAGAGCCTGAATTGGGTGGAATAAGCAGTTCCGTCTTTTTTTTTTTTTTTTTTTCCTTTTTCTCCTCAAAGCCCCCTGTACATAGTTGTGTAGTCTTCGTTGTGGGTCCTTCTAGTTGTGGCATGTGAGACGCTGCCTCGTGGTTTGATGAGCAGCGCCATGTCTGCGCCCAGGATTCGAACCAACGAAACACTGGGACGCCTGCAGCGGAGCGCGCGAACTTAACCACGGGGCCAGCCCCAGCAGTTCCGTCTCAAGCCTTCCCCACTTGGCATTCCTCAGCAGGGCCAGGACTAGGGTGAGGAAACTGAGGCACTCGACTTGAGCCCAAAATTTAAGGGGCACCAAGAAATCAGTAAGCAGGATAAATAATAGTTCAGTGCAATATATTAAATATATTTATATTAAATATAAATATTAATATATTAAATATAAACATATTAAAAATCTGAAACTAATGCAAAAAAAAATGCATGATGAAGAGAACATAAACATTTTAAGCAAAGGTAGGATCTGATAGCCAGAATTAGGGCGAGGACGAGTCATGCAAGTGCAGAGTAGATCCACAAAGGGGTCGTTAGGATTAAATGAGCTAACGCATGTAAGGTGTTTGGAACAAGCCATAAATATGTTTTAGTTATCATTATTGCTGCTACTATTACTATTTTTGCTCTAGGAGAGAGAGGGTTGTTTCATCACTGGGTGTAGTGGGGATCTGCTATTCCCATCCCTGCCTCTAAGATGTCTTTCCTGATTCCCGGAGTTTAAATTAGGTGCCTCACCTGTGACCCTCTGGCATCCCGAAGCGACCTGATCATTGCACTTACCCTGTTTGGAGTCATCTGTTTACTTCTCCATCCCTCCAGGTAGCCTAGGACCTCTGTGAGGGTAGAGGCAGCCTTATCTTGCTTACCAATTTATCCTCCTTGGGGCTGACCACACTACCTGCTACACAGTAGCTACCGGAACTGTATTTATGATCTTGAAGGAGTGTGAATTGGTGTCCAGAGACCTCTTCTCAATCCTTCTTCAATAGGATTGCATCAAATTGGTCGGGGTTAGGGGATGGGGGGCGGCAACCTTTTACATTCCTGCCAACTCTCCTATTTAGCCTGACGTCATATAATAATAAAATTATCATGGCTATTTCTTTTAGTGCTAACATTTATTGGGAACTTTATATGTGCTAAGCATTGTTCCAAACTTTTTTCACGGATTAACTCATTTAATCTTCATAATAGTCATATAGATAGGTAATATTATTATCCCCTTTTTCCAGAAACTGTCACACAGACAAGTCAAGTGTGTGCCCAGGACCATTCAGTCACCAAGCGGAAGAGCTGTGCTTCAGCCTCTCCGTCTGACCCCACAGTCTGCTACTGAGCACTCCTTCAGTGACCCACTCTCCAGGCTAACAGAACCCTGCCGCCCACACTGCGAGGAGACGCCAGCTCGATGCCCCCCAGTCATCCTTACTGACTCCTTCTTGCACTGAGAGAGTGCCAAGAGCAGGAACATACAAGGAAGAGCAAACAGATGTTGTCCTTTCTCTAAGAGGCCCCCCGATCCCTGCAGGTTAAAGAGAAATCTTTAATATAGCATCTCTCTTTGTCCTGGAATTCTTTTATGTGCTTGGCTGGTCAGCTTCGTCTTGAGCTGGCCAAGCAGAAGGCCCATCCATAAAACTGCTTCCAGACACAGTGCAGCCTGGAGAGCGGAGGTTTTAACAAGCATCCACGGTGCCAAGAGTGGAAAGCACAGAAGACACTACCCAGGTCGAGGGACCTTTATCGCACAGCAACTCTGCTTTTGGATTTTCAGCAGTACGTTCCAGGTCTGGGTATTTTTTCAAACAACTGTCAAGGTATCAACGTAGCATATTTTCTTCCCACGGTCCTGATTTATTCAGAAAACAAGATAGAATTGAATGATACAATATTTTAATTGGCAAGTGATTTTTTACTTATGTTCATTTTTAGAACAGTTACTACATTCACATTTTCAAAAGTCAAATGATATAAAAAGCTTATGATTGAGAAGTATACCTCCCCCCCAGCCATTCTCTCCATCCCCTAGAAGTAACCATGTTTATTCGTTTATTAGTTTCTTGTTCATCTTTCCATACTTCCTTTATTAAACTTACCTATCTAAACATAAGAAAATGAGAATACATATTCTCATATAGTCTTCTTTCCCTCTTTCTTACACAAAAGGTATCAAACGATGTACAATATTCTGCACTTTGTTTTTTCACTTAATCTATGTGGAGGCATTGCCATGTGAGAGCATAGAGGACTTCACCAATGTTTACAGCTGCGTTGTATTCCATGTGAGCATGCACTCAGTCAGTTTAACCAGTCCCTCATGGGTAGACACTTGGGTTGTTTCTAAGCTTTTACTATTACAAGTTACAAATGATGCTCTAATTAAATGGCTTTGTGCATACATCATTTTCTCCCCATGGCAGTGCATCTGCAGAATAAATCCCAGAACAAAGGACACTAGGTCAAAGGGTAAGTGCATTTTCGAGGCTGATGGATGCTGCCAGCTGGCCCTCCGCAGGGACTACCGCCTTCTGCACTCACACTGGTCGTGATGAACAGCTTACCAATAAAGTTGTTGGACCTTTCTCTTTTTGCCAATCTGATGAGTGATCAATGGTACCTGAGTGTAATTTTAATCTGCATTTATCTTATTATGAGTAAGGTTGGGCATCTTTTCATAAGAACAGTGTGTTAAAAAACACTTTCATTGTGAGTGACAGAAGCTCATTAGGGCTAGCTCAAGCAAATAAGTAGGAAATTACTGTAAGAATTATAGGGGTGCCTCCTGCAGCCGAGAACAGCAATCCAGCCAAGAAAGCCAGGAGAGACTGGATCTGGAAAGTGGAAAAAAGTTCATGAGATTCCTCTCTCTCTCTCTCATCCCCTTGTGAAATACGGCCTCCCCACTCCCCCCACCCCACCCCCACTGTAGCTGATACAGTTCCCATCCCCCACAGGCGCTATCACATAGCCTCAATTCCAAATACCCGGAAAGAGACTCTCATTGATTCATCTTTCTTCCCCAGTGCATCCCTAGTCCAATCAGCCATCACTGGAGGTGGAGAGGATGAGGAGAATCAGAAAATGCAACTGCTGGGGCCCACCTATAGTAGATGCCTATTGTATGCCTATGGAAAACCCACTGCCGCTTCACTCATTGTCCCTCCCCCATGTGGGGCTCTGCCAAAGAGACAGACGGCTTCTATTTTTTTGGCAGAGCTCCACTTGGGGGATAGTCTACTCTTCTCGGTACACGGCCCCAGTACTTTTCCAAGCCAATCATGGCAATTCTATTCCCTTTGCTAGTGATGGGTTTAGGAATAGACATGTGGTGCAGTTCTCGCCAATGATACATAAGGAAACATTCCTCGCAGCTAAAAACAGATACAGTGTCAAGATGGCCACTCTCCTGTTACTGTACGCTGCTGTGTCTGTGTATGAGTCTATCAATTGCCTTGTGCTGCATAACAAACCACATCCAAAATCTAGTGACCTAAAATCATTTCCCATTTCTCATGATTTTGTGGTCAGGTGGTTCTTCTGGTCCGGGCCAGCTCTGCTGGAGGTGGATGGTCTGGAACGGCCTCACTCACATGTCTGACAAATGACAGGCTGGTTGGTCTACTGGGAGTCAGCTGAGGGCAGTGGCTCATTTCTATTCTATCAGCAAGCTAGTCTAAGCTTCGTAAAACAGAGTCTCAGGTTCCAAAGGGCAGCGAGAGGGAAAAAAAGCTCCAATGTGCCAGCATTTTCTAAGTGTCTTCACATATCACATTACTATTGTCCCATTGACCAAACTCAGTCACATGGCTAAGCCCTGAATGGGTGGGAAAATAGACTGTATCTCTTGATGGGAGTAGCTGAAAAATAGTGTAGCCCATTTTGCAGTCTATCAGAGTGATGCCTAGAACTCTAGCCAACTTGGGACCATGAAGGGTGCTGGCCTGAGGACATCAAATGAAAAGATGAGAGGATTTTCGATGATGATGTTGAACCAATGAATTTTCTAACCCTGGAGAGGTGCTGCCTTGGAAGTTCTTGTTATGTGAGATAATTCATTTTCCTTTCTGTCTAAGATAGTTGAATTGGTATTACATTATCTTTAAATATCAGTTGAGGTGTTGTGAGAGCAGGGGTCAGTTCCCAAACAACAGAAAATGGTTTGCCCACAGCCAGACGTCCCCAACGGGCTGGATATTTTTTAAAGTTTCTGTGAAGAAGTGCTGGCTGACTGCATGCCTAATACGCACCAAGTGTGAGGAGTGATTACCGAAAAATCAAACGTGAACTTGAGCATCCTTAACATTGTAGAGTCCAGAAAATGACAAGCAAAGTCCAGTTCTGGGGTCCAAAAATCCAAACACACATGTACATAGTTCAAGAGATGGTATAAAATGCACAGTACAGGGCCGGCCCAGTGGAGCAGCCGTTAAGTTCCAACGTTCCACTTCTCGGCGGCCCAGGGTTCGCCAGTTCAGATCCCGGGTGAGGACATAGCACCACTTGGCAAGCCATGTTGTGGTAGGCGTCTCACATATAAAGTCAGGGAAGATGGGCACAGATCTTACCTCAGGGCCAGTCGTCCTCAGCGAAAACAGGAGGATTGGCAGCAGATGTTAGCTCAGGGCTAATCTTCCTCAAAAAAAAAAAAAAAGCACAGTACATGAAAAAATGCAGGGGTTTAAGCTCCATATAACTTGTGACGACACTTATCATGGTCTCTGACGTGCTGCAGGCGTCACCCAGTGTTACAATCCTAAGGAATATCAGAAAGAGAAAGAGAAAAAGGTGTCATAGGAATATGAGGAAGAAAGGGCTTTACTTAATGTCAAATATGGCAAAGAGGTTAAGTTCAGGAAGGGCTAAAAAGAGATGATAAAATTTTTGTCAGTGGACACCTTAGCAGGAGCAGTTTTGGTGGCGTGATACAGTGAAAAGCAGACTATGGTGAACCGAAGAGTGAAATGAAGAGAAAGGAGGAAAAGTACACTTAGAATGCTGTATTTCCCAGGACTCTTGATTATATGCCTCATAATCCCAATTTAAACCCACTTGGCAGGGGGCAGGGGAGGAGGGGTTGGATTCGGTCGCTCTTATAACTAAAACAGCAAAAGGGAGCTCGCTTCAGGCATACCTGGATTCAGGGGTTCACAAGACATGACTGAAACTCTGTCTTTCTCTCCACTTCTCGGTTCTGCTAGTCTTCTCAGAAAGTCTCTCTCCACATGGAGAAGTCGGGGCGTCCTTCCCAACGGCTCTGGCAGAAGTCTCAGGAAGGATTCGGAAAGGTCCAGCTCGGGAGACCTGGCCTTCCCTGAGCCAGTCCCTCGAGCCCAGGAGACAGAGTGTTAGGAGCAGTCATACCCCAGTTAGCCTCCATTCCTCCAAACCACACAGACTGAACACGATGTTTATGGAATAAGGAGGGTGATGATTCTCTAAAAGAAGAAAAAAGGGGAAAGTGTACAATGGAGTTTTTAGACATGACATCAAAAGCAAGGAAAAACTGATAAATTAGACCTCATGAAAATAAAAAACGTTTTCTCTGTGAAAGACCTCGTTAAGAGGATGAAAGTACAAGCTACGGACTAGGAGACAATATTTGTAAATCACATAACCCATACAGGACTAGTCTCTAGACCATATAAAAACTCTCAAAACTCAACAATCAAAATAAACAACACAGAAAGTGGGCAAAAGACATGAACAGACATTTCACGGCAGAAGATAGACACATGACAAATAAGCACATGGAAAGATGGCCACAATCAGTAGCCACTAGGGAAATGCAAACTAAAACCACCATAACATATCACCACACGCCTGTCGGAATGACTACAACCCAAAATAGTGATAACACCAAATGCAGGTCAAAATGCACAGAAACAGGATCACTCATACGTTGCTGTGGGAATATAAAACGGTACGGCCACTCCGCAAAAGAGTATGGCAGTTCCTCACAAAACTAAATACACCTGGGACTACATGAAGCTTGCAAACTTTTGTGCATCAAAGGGCACAATCAATAGAATGAAAAGGCAACCTACAGAATGGGAGAAAATATTTGCAAATCATATACCTGATAAGGGGTTAATATCCAGAATATAAAAAGAACTACTACAACTCAACAACAAATAACCAAATAACCCAATTTAAAAATGGGCAAAGGACTTGAATAGACATTGTTCCAAAGATGATATACAAATGGCCAATAAGCACGTGAAAAGATGCTTGACACCTCCAAACATCAGACCAAGGTACATCAAAACCACAATGAGATATTACCTTACCCCCGTGAGGATAGCTACTGTTCAAAACAAAACAAAACAGAAAATAAGTGTTGGTGAGGATGTGGAGAAATTGCAACCCTTGTGCACTGTTGGTGGGATTGCAAAATGGTGCAGCTGCTATGGAAAACAGTATGAAGTTTCCTTAAAAAATTAAAAATAGAATTACCCTATGATCCAGAAATCCGTCTTCTGAATATATATCCAAAAGAACTGAAAGGTCTCAAAGTGATATCTTGCACACCCATAGTCATAGCAGCCGTGTTCACAATAACCAAGAAGTGGAAGCAACCGGCTTGCTTCCATCTATGGCAACAGATGAACGGATAAGCAACATGTGCTACATACATACAGTGGGATATTATTCAGCCTTAAAAGGGAGGAAATCCTACCATATGCTACAATATGGATGAACCTTGAGGACATTACGCTAAGTGAAATAAGCCAGTCACAAAACACAGGAGACATGTAAAGTACTCAGGTTCTCTTCCTTCCTCCATCCATACCACACAGCACCAGAGAGCCTTACTCTCCCTCGGCATTATGCTCCGACATAACCAAGGAGCTCTCCTTGAGGTCCGTGGCTGTTTGTAGCTTCAGTTCTGAGATTGCTTTAGAATCCCAGGCGATCCTGTCAGCAATTCACGCGTCACCTCGTCTGTATCACTGGCTGTTTGTCCTTCCTTCCATCTTTCAGACACGTCCTCTAAAATCCAGCCTCACTGGAGGGCTCCTTTTGTAGTCACGCTCCTTCGTTGGATGTCCCCTTCTCTTTTTTCTTATACGCCATTGTGAGCATTTTCCAATTCTCTTGAGCTAGCTTCCTTTCCAAGCCTCATTTCAGGAATTCATGGGTAACTTTTTTCTGAATGGTCTGAAATCTGCGTAGTAGTTAGGACTCTTTCAGCTGCAAGTGACCAAAGCTGAATTTAATCTGAATTGAGGGTTTGTTATATTTTTCAGGATTTTTAGGCTCACATAACCAAAAAAATCCAAGGATAGATCTATAGCTTCAGGCACAGTTTGATCCAGGTTCTCCAACAATGTCCTCATGAATCACCCCCTTTTTCATCTCTTGGCTCTGCTTTCCTGGGTTGGGTTCACACTGAGACAGGCTCTGTCCATGGAGTGGCCCTGGCAGCTCTGCATAGTCCTACTGGTTTAGTAACCCAAAGAAAAGGGCGCTTTCCCTTTCCCCATGATTTCAACCAATGTCCTGAGCAGAGCTGGCTTCATACCTATATTAGTTTCCTGTGGTTGTCATAACAAATTACCACAAGCTAGGTGGCTGAAAGAACAGAAATTCATTCTCTCGCGGTCCTGGAGGCCAGAAGGCTGAAATCCAGGTGGCGGCAGGACCACCGCTAGAGAGCACAGGTAAGAATGCTTCCCTGCTTCTTCCAGCTTCTGGGGGCTGCTGGCATTCTTGGCTTCCTTGGTTTGTGGCCACATCACTCCCATCTCTGCCTCCATCATCACATCAGCTTCTCCTCTGTGTGTCTCCCTTCTCTTCTGTCTGTCTAATCTCCTCTGTGTATCTCTTATAAGGACACGGGTCGTTGGATTTCAGGTCCACTTAGATAGTCCAGGTGACCTCTTCATCTCAAGACCCTTGACTTAGTTACATCTGCAAAGACCCTTTATCCAAATAAGGTCACATTCACAGGGGCCGCATATTAGGACACGGACATATCTTTTTGGAGGCCAACATTCAACACACTACAATGGACATGCAACCTATGCAGTCTCAAAGGACGCCACTCTCAGAAGGGCCCTGCTGTCACCATCCTGATATTTGTGATTGTTGAACAAGGGACCCCACAGTTCTGATTTGCATGGGACCACACAAATTATGGAGCCGGTCCTGGTCCTGGTGCCGGTGCAGATGGACCACGAGAAATCTTTACATAGGCTCTATCCCAGGCCACTTCCCAGATCATCAGACCCTGGAATGTGCTTGGCTTTCCCATCCCCACCCCATCAATCCTGGATAAAGACTATGAAGGGAATAGGAGGTACTGTGGAGCAACTAGCTTAGGATGTCAGGGAAGGCTTCGCACTGGAGGCAGCATTTAAACTGAAACATGAAGGATGAAGAGTTAGCTAGGCAGAGAAGTGAGAGAAAGTGTCGCAGGCAGAGGGAAGAGCACCTGCAATGAAGTGGATGCAAGAGATGGAGGGCACGTTTGGGGATCTTGCTTGTCAGACTTCTCATTACTAGAGACAGAGCGAGGCTGTGAGGGATACTGACCACAGGGATGTTCCCAACCGGGCTGGATGGAGCTGGAGGGTTAACCAGGGTGGTGGGAGGCAGAGAGAGTGTCTAGAATGACACAGTCACTTTCTCCCAAGGTTCTTGTTGCTTCCTCCATCAGCTTGTTCCGCCTGGTTGGCTAGAGTTTGGCCCAAGGCAACAGTTCCTCTAGATACTTCCTCTACCTTCTGAAAGACAACAGCATCAGTGAGAAAAATGAAGAACTGGACAGAATCTCAGAGTTCAGTTAGCCAGGACCCGCTGCTGGTATCCAGATCACTGAGCCCCTACATAAGATGAGAGAGGCATTTCAAATGAACGGGGAGAAGGCAGCTTCACCAATAAATGGCTGTAGGAGATCTGGGCAGCCATCCAGACTTTTACAAAAAGGCTGAGTTCCTACCTCACTCCTCATATCAAATTAATTCCAGATAGAGCAAAAACATCAAAGTGAAAAAAGAAATAAAACCAAAACAAAACAAAACCATTAGAATGCTAGAAAAATGGAAAAAAAATCTTCATAACCTTGGAAAAGGGAAGACCTTTCTAAGAAAAACACAAATCTGAGAAGGGATAAGAAAAAAATGGAAACATTTCAATAGGTAAAAATGTTAAATTTCCACAGGGCAAAAAAAAAAAAAAGATACTGAACAAAATCAAAGGACAAATCACAGATTAGGAAAAGTATTCACAATGTATATACAAAGCCTGGGCTAATTTTCCTAATATAAAAAGATCTGTTACAAATTAATTAGAGGTAGGGCCCGGCCCCACGGCCAAGTGGTTAAAGTTCTGCGCACTCCACTTCAGCGGCCCTGGTTCGCAGGTTCAGATCCTGGGCATGGAACCTACTCCGCACACTGACCACGCTGTGGAGATGTCCCACATACCAAAAAGAATGGAGGGAAACTGGTACAGATGTTAGCTTAGGGCAAATCTTCCTCAAGCAAAAAGTTAAAAAAAGAAGAGGACTGGCAATGGATGTTAGCTCAGGGCAAATCTTCCTCAGCAAAAATAATAATAATAATAATTAATTAGAGAAAGACTAACAACCCAATAGCAAAACAAAGTTGACAAAGGACACAAATACAGAGTTCACAAGAAAAGAAATTCAAGTGGTTTATAAATCATAAAGAGATGCTCAACCTCACCACTGATTAAAGAAACACAGTGAGAAATCAGTGTTTACCCACCAGACCAACAAAGATGAAAAAGCTTGACAAGAGACTAGATTTAAAAGGCAGTATAGGGCTGGCCCCATGGCCAAATGGTTAAATTTCCGTGCACTCCACTTTGGTGGCCTGGGGTTCGTGGGTTCAGATCCGGGACACAGACCTACTCCACTCATCAGCCATGCTGTGGAGGCATCCCACACGCAAAGTAGAGGAAGATTGGCACAGATGTTAGCTCAGGGACAATCTTCCTCAAGCCAAAAAAAGAGGAGGATTGGCAATGGATGTTTGCTCAGGGAGAATCTTCTCCACACACAAAAAAAGAAGTATAAACACAGACACCATCACACATTGTTGGCGTGAGCATATGTTGGCAAAACTTTATTGGAAGGAAATTATGAAATAGCTATCAAAAATTAGAAATAAAAAAAAAATCTTTGACCCAGGAACTCTAGTTTCAAGAATTTATCCTAGACATACTCTCATATCTGAGTAACGATGGTCGCTCAAGGTTATTTTTTTGGTCATTGTTTGTAGTAGCAAAAAATGAGAAATAATCTTTCCCAATCAATGAGAAAAGGATTCATTATATTGCAGAGCTTCTATATAAAAATATTCAAAGCCATTTTTTTTAAATGAGGTGGATTTCTATGGGTTCTGATATTAAACAATTTCCAAGATGCACTGTTGGGGGCAGTATGTATGTGATACACCCACTTGCGTAAGAAGAGTCAAGGACGTTAGGCAGACAGAGACACTGAAAGACCATACCCAGAGCATATCTAGAGACTTCCATAACATAACAAAGAGGTGACAGTAACTGTCTCTGGGGATGCAGGGAAAAGAGCAACTCCACTGCCACTATACACACTGTGTTCCTCTTTGAATTTTACCATGTTATTTTTTCCATAAAATACTTAAGTGAAAAATATTAAGAGGACGGAGATGCCTGAGACGGGGAAAAGAAAGCAAAACTCACACATAATCCTAATTTAAGACAATTTTTTTTACAAAGAAAGAAATAAAATCCCCTCCCCCAAGTTAACCACTGACAAGTATGGGGTTCAGCTTCTTCCAAAACTGTTTCTGTGTTTATACAAATGTGGTCGTGTCATATTTTGCCTTTAATTTATGGATTTTTATACACTTTCCCTCTGCTCACCGTCTTTCCTCCACCCAAGCAGAGGGCCAGCTTAGAAGGTCCTTGCCGCAGAGGAGATTTGTGGCACTAAGACTTCGGGGCCTTTGCTCCAAAAATCTAAGCCTATAGAAGAATGTAGAGAGTTTGCAGAAGGTCTAGAAGGGAGAAGAAATTTTCAGGAATAAAGGCACTGAACGAGACAAAGACGGTTATTTTATATTTTACAGGGATGTAAGGTATGCTGCTGTCATGGATCTGTACGAATCGCCTCAGCGACACAGAGAACAAAGCACGAGTGTTAAGATCATTAGGAGGCATTTACAAATTCAAATAGGTAGAGGAGGAAGAGGGGAGCAGATGAGAATGAGGAAGAGGAAAGGAGAACTTAAAGAAGATCGAGTATGCCAAAAATAAACTCCACCAGGGAGCTGAGTAATAACGCGATCAGATAAGAAAGTACTAACGGGAGGAGAGAATTTCCATTCGTGTAAAGAACGTGTAAAGGCAACTCACAGAAAAGGAAACACAAATGGCTTATAAACATAGGAAAAAACATTCGAGCGCACATAATTAAGAGAACGCCAATCAACCCAACAGTGAGACGTCGTTCCCCATCCCCCCAGGCAGCCCGGCCACCTCCGTGCGGGTTAGGAAGCGGCGCCCCCTTCCCGGCAGATGCGCCTGGGGACGCGCGACGCGGGCGCGTCCTGGACCTCAGGCCTCCTGCCCCCAGCCCGGACCTTTTGCAAACAGACTCAGATCCCCCTCCCTCGCAAAACATAAAAAAGGTTGGGACTACACGGTGTTTAGAAGGATGTAGAAAAACACTCACTCACTCACTCCTCACATGACACTTTCTTCTTTTAACTGTGGCGTTAACCCTATAATTTTAAAGGATTATACCTCTATGTCTTGATTTACCATCTTGAAGCCAGATTGTCTCCGTTGCTATGAAAGAAGTGAAATTTAGCTCGGCTTCACGATCCCCCTGTCCTGTCTCCTCAGTTTTGTGATATTATTTTTAGCTAATTCCTGCAGTCAGTCAATATATGTTTATTAAGAACCTACACACAATAGGCTCTTCTAGGTGCTGGTTGCTCTTATGACTTTCTGATTATCTTTTTCTTGCCTTTATGATTTTAAATAACAGACAATTATTTTTTCTATTGACAGAAGCTATCCTAATTCATATTTTTAATTCGAGGTTTTTTTTTTTTTTTGGCTTTTGTGATTTTACGGGGAATAGAAACTAACTCTGACTAGTTTGGGGGTGAGGGGAGATGTAAAAGGAAAAACGTATTGGCTGGATATTGTGTATGCCGTGGATTCCTAGGAAGGGTGACCAACCAAGGCCCCAGCGGGGCCGGCAGCCAGGACAGCTGAGACTCAGCAGCAGGACACACAGACTTCCTCCCCACAAAGCAGCCTTTACAGCTCTCAGGTCAAAACCTCAAGCTCTCCTTGGGTCAGGGGTATAGGGTCGTGTGGCGTAGACATGGCTGATGAGACATTTCCAGAGAAAGGGGAACTGTTGGACTGCTATCCCCAGAACTGGCACCTGTGACACAAACGTCAGTTTTTTTATTCATCAGACGGTTGTTGAGTGAGAATAGATTCAGGATCTGTTTGGAGGAAAAACAGATGACATGTCCCCTCACCCATGACAGAGCTGTCTAGAGACAGGACTGCCCCTACCCCCAGGGGCTTGGTTCTCGCCTCTCAGAGAATCCGAAAGTTTCTTCGCACCCACTCTTCTAGGCCCACCATCCCTTTCCTTTGATGTGGTCCTTGCTTTGGGGGACCAAAGCAATAGGCAGCGTGGGCAGAGGGAACTGTAAGAAAGGCGGCCTCCTGACCTTGGTGTTCTTTTCCTTTCTGTACACGGAGGTGCAGGCCTGCCCCCTGGTGGAAGCCACCAGATAACGTCAAGGAGGGAATGACTCCTGAACCACAGGTTTCATGCCTGCTTCAGAGGGATGCTGTAAGGTGCTTGGAACAGAGCCCCGCCCACGGTGGCTCCTGTATAGGTGTTTGCTCAAAAAAAGAAAAAAAAAAAAAATCCTGCTTGACTAGGAGCCCAAAGCCTTGGGGTCACACCTACCTGAGTTTGAATTCCAGCTCCGTCACATACTAGTTTTGAAGCTTTGACTTGCCTATTAGCTTCCTAGGTCTGCTGTAACGAAGTGCACAAGCTGGTGGCTTTATGAAACCAAACCAAACCAAATCACAGAAACGTATCGTTCCACAGTTCTGGAGGCTAGAAGTCTGAAATCAAGGAGCAGGCAGGACCGCGCGCCCTCTGAGATCTGTGGGAATCCTTCCTTGCCTCTTCCTGGTTTCTGGTGGTCTTCCAGCAATCTGTGGTGTCCTTGGCTTGTAGACACATCGATCCAATCATCCCTCTTCCCCGGTGCCCTCTCTGTGTCTCTTCATATAGTCCTCCCGCTGCGAACGTCTGTGTCCACATTTCCCCTTTTCATCAGGACACCAGTCATATTGGCTGGTGCCCACCCTACTCCCGTACGGCCTCATCTTAACTAATTCACATCTGCAATGACCCTATTTCCAAACAAAGTCACATTCCGAGGTACTGAAGGTAGGACTGTCACGTATTTTTTTTGAGGGGGACACAGTTCAACCCATAACAGCAGGCATGTCTCTTCACCTCCGCGGCCTCAGTTTCAAGTGTAAAATGAAAATAATCGAAGATACCTTATAGATTAATATATCCCGACATAGAAAGATATTTGAGATATGTTGCTCAGGCAAATAGGAAGCTTCAGAATAAAATATATACCATAGTATATGCGTTTGGACGTGCACAGAAAATTCCTGGAAGGATGCGAGAGAAAAGCCCCAGTGCCGTCTCTGGGGAGGCACTGGCGAGACTGGCGGGTCTGAGGGAAAGTGTTTGGCCTTTCTGATTGGATCCCTTTAGTTCTGCTTGAATTGCTTTTACAGAGACACGTTTTGTTTTTATAGTTTAATAATAAAAAGAAAGTGAAATAAACCACAATCGCTTCTGCCTGGTTGGGTTGTTGAGGATCAAATAAACGAGGGACGTAAATCGCGTGGCCCAGTAAGTGCTCTGTGATACTGATGTGGGCACGCCCGTTGCAGCTTTCACCGAAGCATTAATTTCATTAGACAAAAATTGGAAACAAGCTAATTGTCCAACTAATAGGAAAGATTCACTCAGAAAATTGCAGTACAGCCACTTGGTGTATTATTTAGCTGCATTAAAACTTATATTGACCGAAAGCCATGGGCCAGCCTGGTGGCATACTGATTAGGTTCATGCGCTCTGCTTCCGCAGCCCAGGGTTTGCAGGTTCAGGTCCTGGGCACAGACCTACACACCACTCATCAAACTGTGCTGTGGCGGCATCCCACACATTAGAGGAAGATTGGCACAGATGTTAGCTCAGGGCCAATCTTCCTCACCAAAAAAAAAAAAAAATTTTATTGACCAAAAGTCCACAATAACAAGAAAAACTGCTCACAATATAACGTAAAGGGAAAAATAAAAGCAGGACACAAAATTCAAGTTATGTAGCATGTTTTTAAAAATATTGTAACCAAAGTGAAGAATAGTTTTGCTAGTGTAACAGAATTATGATTGATTTTTTTTCTTCTTTCTTCTTTCTTCTTGGTAGTTTCCATATTTCCTTTAAAGAACATGCCCTACTTTTACAACAAGGAAAAAATACATCATTGGAAGTGAAAAAGAGAGAGAGAGAGATTAAATATGACATTGTTTCCCCTTTAGAAGGATTCTTTTCCAGGTGAATAAGCACCCTCCCCACTTCGCAGAAACCCTCATTTTCCAGAGAGAGACATCACCAACATCACCCCTGAGAGGCTGCGCTTTCAGATTTGCTATCATGATCCCTCAAGTCTCCAGCTCTTTCCCAGAGCTTCGTTCTTCCATCTAGTTCCACAGCTCTATTTTAAACTTTTTCATTTTCCTTTCCCACATGTTGAGAGTCTCTCCTGTCTTTCTTTGACCCAGGGACACTTGTATTGAGTGAAGGTGAAGGACAGAGTCCATTTTCCCAAGCTCGGTTTTCCAGCTTGATAAGCAAGCCATGGGCCAAGCAACGCTGGTGTTCCTTATAGTCTGAACCTTCTCTAAACACACCCAGAGCTGTCTGCTTTCATAGTTCTTATGATTGTGTAACCGCAGGTTCTCCAGGGCCAGTTTAACTGACCCCATCTCTTCTCAACAGAGTGATTAAGAATGTCTTTCAGAAAAACTGCAAAGTCACACAGCCAGAGCATGTGTAAAAGAAGAAATCGGAATCTGACATGACCTCGGAACTAAAGATCCTCCTCCCCATGGAAACCAAGGACTGGGACATGACTGGAACTTGAAAGCCGGACTCTTATCAGAAAGGAGGGGTCCGTCATTCAGGAAGATCAGTGTTAAAATTTCTTCCCCACTTTACCATAAATGTTTAGAACCTCATCATAAATGTTTAGAAGCTTACCATAAATGCTTGAAGCCCACCCATCAAAGCCTGTCTTGCCAGAGTTTCCATGTGCAACCTGTTCTCCCCCACCCCTTAAATTTTTCCCCAAATCCTGAACTGGGGAGGCAGATCTGAGGGCACATGCCCCCTGTCTCCCTGCAGATCCATCTCGCAGAATAAAGCCAATTTCTCCCCCCAAAGGCAGATGCCATAATTAATTGCCTTGTTTATGCGCATCAGCAGAGAACCCCAATTTTGTGCTGTAACAATTTGAGATTATAAATATCCTTATTGTTGAGTAGCAAGAGGACCATTCTGCTTTTCTCTTGTAGTTTTCTGAATCCTGAAGCATTTCAGTTCTTCCTTAGCTCCTGCTGCCTTTTCTTGTCTTCCAGGCTGCTGCTGGGAGATGGTCCCCCAAGGATAGCTCCTCTTGGATGGGAGCTTTCACAAAAGATAATCCCCAATTCTGTGTCCTTAGGGCCAGGGAGAACTCAAATGCCTCTTTCACTCCATTCTTCCTTTCCATCCTGCATTCTTGGCTCATGTGTGTTATTATGAAAACATGCCATTTGTTAAGTGCTTCTTATCCAAAACCTAAGTTCCAGCATCCTCCCTTCTCCTTCAAGAATCATCTTCCTCAGAAATATTTGGGTAAGATATTAAGACCTTGCCAAGAAGATAAAAAGACAGGCTACAGACCTAGAGAAAATATTTGCAAACCACATATCCAACAAAGGACTAGTATGTAGAATACATTAAGAAGTCTCAAAACTCAACTGTTTAAAAAAAAAAACCCACAGGGCCAGCCCTGTGGTGTAGCAGTTAAGTTTGCACATTCCACTTGGGTGGTCTGGGGTCCACTGGTTCAGATCCCAGGCACGGACATGCCCACTGCTTATCAAGCCATGCTGTGGGAGGCATTTCACATATAAAATAGAGGAAGATGGGCACGGATGTTAGCTCAGGGCCAATCTTCCTCAGCAGAAAGAGAAGGATTGGCAGTGGATGTTAGCTCAAAAAAAACCCCACAAACAATCAATTAGAAAGTGGGCAAAAGCTATGAAGAGGCATTTTACTGAAGAGAGTGTACAGATGGCAAATAAGCACATGAAAAGCTATTGAATATCATTAGTTGTGAGAGAAATGCAAATTAAAGCCATAGTAGGATATCACCTCACGCCTATCAGAATGACTAAAATAAAAGATAGTGACAACACCAAATGTTGGCAAGGATACGAAGAAACATACATTGCTAATGAGGATGTAAAATGTTATAGCCACTCTGAGAAATAGCTTGGCAGTTTCTTTAAAAACGAAATATGCAACTGCTATATGACCCCAGCAATTGCACTCTTGGGCATTCGTCCCAGAGAAATGAAAATTTATGTTTCACAAAATCTCTACATAAATGTTTACAACGGCTTTATTCCTAATGGCTGAAAACTGGAAAGAACCCAAATGTTCTTCACTAGATAAATGGCTAAACAAACTATGGAATGTCGACACCACGGAATACTATGCAGCAATAAAAAGGAACACACTATTGATACACGTAACAACCTGCAAGAATCTCCAGAGAAACATGCTGAGCGGAAAAACCAATCCCAAAAGGTTACATACTGTATGATTCCATGTATATAACATTCTGGAAATGACAACATTATAGAAACGGAGAACGGACTCGTGGTTGCTAGAGATTAAGGAAGGGGTGGAGGTGGGAGGAAGGTGAGGATGGCTATAAGAAAGCAACATGAGGGATCCTCGTGGCAATGAGAGTGTTCTGTATCTTGACGGTAGCTATGTCGATACTCTGGTTGTGATATTGTACAATAGTGTTGCAAGATGTTACCATTGGGAGAAACAGGGTAAATGGTACATGGGATCTCTATATTTTTTCTTAGAACTGCATATAAATCTACAATTATCCCAAAATAAAAAGTTCAGTTTTGTTACACAGGGGGAATCACAACATACAAGGGGAAAAAACGAATCTGGTTGTTAAATATTACTCACCTCATAGCTAATTCTTATGTAGTATTTATTAAGGGCTAGCTACTGCCCATAGGTGCTCCTAGATGCTTCACATTGCTGTCTAATTTGACCTGAAGTCCTATGAGTAGTACTGTTATGATCCTGTTTTACAGATGAGGAAACTGACGTTAAGTAACTTGCCCAAAGTGGTGGATGCGGAATTGGAACCCACTCGCTGTGATTCTAGAGTCCTTGATTTTAGCCATTATGCTATGAGAAAGCTCAGGCCTCTCATCTTCTCCTGCTCCTCAGTGCCTTCTTTCTCAGGCCTACAGAGTATATATCTCCATCCATCTTTATGGAAACTTTCAGCAACAAGAAAGAGAACCTACCAGTTCATCTGACTTTGCACTCTGAGCAAATGTTGTTATCTCACATAATACAATGAGGCAGCTTCAGAGTTGGTTGATTCAAGCTCAATTATATCAGTAAAGACCAGCTTCTTTCTGCTTTTCCGTTCTGCCATCCTTGACCTGACAGGCCCCTCATGGCCACAAGATGGCTGCCTAAGCTCCAAGCAGCACTTTCTCACAACAGTATCCAGAGTCAGTAGAGAGGTTACTTCTTCCCTTTTTGTCTCCTTTGGATCAATGAGGAAAACCTTTGCCAGAAGCCTCAGGACACTCACCACTCATGTCTCATTGGCCAGAATTCCCTCACTTTGATACCGAACCTGAAGTGAGTTCGCTCACCCATTGCCCAGCAGGTTTCTTTCAGCCACAGCTTGTATCTGGCCCCAGTTTCCCAGTCCTTGAGGCCAAGGTGTGCTCTCCTTTGAAATTCTCATCAAGGGATCCTCTGCAAAGTGGTGGCCCCATTGTGTGTTTCATTCTGCCCTCAACCCATCAAGATTCCTTCCTTTCACTGAAGAAAGGGAGCGTGTGCCATAAACAGATTCTCTCTCAACTCCTTAGAGGACCAGTTTTGTGTCCCTACCCCCTTGGGGCCACAGTTTTCCCAGAACTACTGTCTTGACCTAGAACTCCCTACTGTCCTTCCAGCTTTGACAGCCTGAGGCCCTGGGAGGACAGAGGAGCCTTGAGGTGTGAGCGAGAAAAGAGAATGAAAGGAGAATACAGTTACTCCTGGGAAACATTGCCTTTCTCTGGGGGAAAAGTGGTAAATCGCGGCTGCTCTGGACCTCACCAAATGTGCCAGCATCCCTTAGAATACTTATTTGAATCTACAACACCAATGAGCAATTGCCAAAGCTACCTTCCCACTAATAGTGTCACGTTGTATCCCTAATGAGCCTTGATTGGCACTACACTCAAATGTAAATCTGGGTCTTTGTTTCTTACAAATAACTTTTTTTTTTTCCTTTTAAAGACAAGCCCTGGCTGACTGAGAGTTTCAGTTTGTTTGCAAATCAAAATGGGGTTTTGGGATTTCATTCCTTCAATTCCTACTCCAATTCTGCCAGCTCACCCCATTTTCCCAGACTCATCAAAAAATGTGCTTTTGGAGTGGATTCTAAATTCAAAAGAGATGGTGGGCTCAAAACTGGATAGAAGCTGCTGTAGGTTCTGACAACCTAATAAGAAGCAGTAGTGTCTGCACCCTTATCATGAGAAGATGCCCTTCTTTGCCCTCTCTCCGTGAACCGCAAGGTCTTACTATCTTGAAGCTTCTAACAGTCTTTCACCTTAGTCCTAATGCCCATTATTGAAAAACGCAATTCAGCTGAGTAAATAACGAGTGGAGCAGCATCCGATCGAGCAGATAGAAAGGAGCTCCAAGGAGCTCCACAAGGCAAGAGATTTTCTAGGCAGAGGGAACAGAACAACGACATTGTACCAGGCACAAAATCGGGTTGGTTTTTGCAAAGTTACCCTCCTTTAGGGGATGGCAGGGTCTATGAGGCAGATTATCTCACCGCTGTTGATCAGGCGGTATTTCTGGGAGAACCCAAACCGGAATTAAGTCTTGGTTTGGCTACAGGCACTTCGCATAAGCGACTCCATTTGGGGCCTGTTGTCTTGTCATGATGGTAAGACCATCATGTCAACATGTTACCTTAACACACATTGTTGAAAATGCGCTTCAGAGAACAACTGTTCCCCTGCCCGCACTTCTCCTGAACAAGTAGGATCCGGCTCAGACACAGGAGGTGTTTAATGATTCCCCATTGAGCTCCTACATTCACGTGCAGCATCATGGCCCATTTGGGGGCCATATTTATTCTTTCCATCTATTTCAGATAGTCTGTGGAATATGACCTCTCAAGACTAGTCCAAGGGTACAGAATCCCCTGCAATAGTTGAACCAGATTCATGAGGATTCTTTTCTTTAGAACTGGAGAGGCTGCTAAGCCTGGCTTGCTAGACAGGCAACTGCCAGGCTCTAAGACGGAGTGGCCCCTGGGGGAAGCAGGTTAAGCGAGCTCACCTCTCTCCTCTCCTGAGCTGGTGCAGTGGGACACAAGGGCTCAGGTCTGAGGGAAGAGGCGATATAAATAGCATAGGACTTAAGACACAGACTTTGCCACCTTATAGACCTTGACTTGAGGCTGAGCTTTGCCCAATAGCAGCTGTGTGACCTGGGACAAGTTCTTTAACTTCTCTAAGCATCAGTTTCCTCATCAGTAAAATGGGGATGATATGAGTATGTAGTGGATTGTTTGTTAGATGGCTACCGTCTCTCCCATACCGTATCTACACCTTGAGTAGGTCACTTCCATAATCTGATTTTAACCATGTGACTTCCTTTGACCATGGGACATTAGTAAATGTGATACAAGCAGAGGCTGGAGGCATGCTTGCACATTAGGGTTTACTGTCTCCTGTTGCTGAGAAACTTTCCACCACCATGTGAACAAGTGTGGGCTGGTTGAGGAGACGTATGTGGCCGTCACCCTAGCTGATGTTAGGCCAGCTGCCAGACATGCAAGTAAAGCTATCCTAAACTATTCAGCTCTAGCCAAGTCAGCCCAAGTCAAACTCCCAACAAAGCCACAGAACTGTGAGAAATAATAAATGTCTGTTGTGTTAAAACTACGTTTTGGGGAAGTTTGTTACTCAGCAAAAGCCGACTGATACACATTGCCTCTGTCAGAGTGGTGTTTGAGCCTTAAATGCTCATGCATATAAAGTCCTTCAACCAGCACCTGACGCATAATATGTAGTCAATCAATATTACTTGCATCATTTGATGTGTGAAGCGTGGACACCAGGAACCTCCTAGAGGTGATCTCCACTGAAACAGAGGAGGCGAGGAAAGAAAGTCTGCTTTATTCAGCCAATGCGTAGGGCTGGACCTGCTTCCCTCCCACAGGTGCCTCTTCCTGCAAGAGCACCAGCAGTCATGCTGATCTGCAGATTGTGACAACCTCATTCTAGTGCCCTCTGCTGCAGAGTCAGCCAGTGGGAAGAGGGCAGGCTCTCCTACTCCAATGCCACCAATGAAAACCTGCCACTGCCTGTCCCAGACCCAATGAGTAAGATACGCACCCACCCAGGTCATCTGACAAGAGCCCTTTCCCCACTAGTTGGCCGGTCTGGGGGAAACCTTAGCTATAGTGGATTCACACGGAACGTTTACACTTAGGCCCGAATTACAATGCTGCTGAGCCTCCAGCTGCACCCCATTCCCACGTCCAAAGGGCAACCTCACACGCACTCACATGCCAGTCTTACACTGCAGTCTGAAGACACAAAAGTCGCCAAGTTCTTTCTCTCCCTGGCTTCAGCTAGAGGTGCAGGAAGCCACACAAAGAAGCCATTAGCTGAGAAGGTCCCTTGTGAGAATGTCTGTCCTGGTCTCGAGGTGCCAGCTCCCAATGCTCACAAAGCCACCAGTTCCTAGGGCGCCCAAAGAGAGGGGATGCTGCAAAGACCTGACCGTGCCCCATGCCTGCATCACCGCAACCCTGCCTGTTTCTCCAACACTCACAAAGGCTCTCATAGAAGCAGTTCTGCAGGCGCATATTTGTAACAGCCAAACAGTAGAAACAACCCGAATGTCCTTTAACTGTAAAAGGGGTTAAAAAAAAACTGTAGTAAATTCACACAATGGAATGGAGTGCCACAGAACAGTGAAAATGCACATACACTCCACACAATCCCATGCATGAATTTCACAAATAAAATGTTAAATGAAAGAAAACGTTCACAAAAAAGTCTGTTGAATAAATCTACATAAGGTTCAAAAACTGGCAAAATCAAATGGCATGGTTCAGGGATGCATTCTAAGGTAACAAATGTATGAAGAGAAGCAAGAGAGTGAGTTCCAAAAACTCAGGAGCATGGTTTCCTTTTGGGGGCTGGGTTTTGAAAGTGAAGGAGTGTCCAGGGCTCTCCTGGGGGCCGGTGGTGTTCTCTTTCTTGATCTGGGTGGTGGTTACTTACACGCGTGTGTGCTTTAGAGCGATTCCTTATGCTGTCCACTTACATTTTATGCACCTTTCTGTATGTGTTACATACCCCACCCACCTCCCAAAAAAAGATTTAAGACAACAATTTTCTAGCGCATGTCCTTTACGTTTCTAATGACGGGAGCTGAAACCTCTTCCAGGAGGCCCAGCAGGTGCAGATGCTATGTCATGCTGTCCACTCCCATTGTTCCTGCCTCCCTCACCTCCTCAGACCCAGGCCTAATGCCTCCTTCCAGTGCCAGTTAGACAATGATAGCCCCCGTGTGCAGCAATGGGTGCAGCTGGATATTGGTAACGGTAGTGCTTGGCGTGGAAGGTGTTTATTTCTACGACAAGGTCTGAGCTCCTCTTCAACCAGCCACAGTGCCAGTAGCAGCGGCGGCAGCAGTAGTCATCCTAGTAGCAGCCTTCTGTGTGGATGCTGAGCCTGCTTGGAACAAGGCTAGAATTTGCTTGTATGTCCTAAGCTAGACTTTCATTCAAACTTGATTCCTGCTCAGCATGTATTTCAACAGCAGGGGTGGGTTTGCAAAGGAGGATGAGTTCTGTGCCCCATCAACTGAGAGAGACGAAAACAGAGCCCAGAAGAACACCAACCTTTAGGGCAGGAGCAGATAACAGAAGACCCCAAAGGAAAGGAGAGCATGGTCACCAGGAAGCCTAGGAGGAGTCAGTTCCAGAAACAGTGTGGTCATGTTCAATGCTGCAAAGTCATAGAAGGTACAGATGGAATCAGCCCAATTCTCAGAGCTGTGATTCCCTTAACGCACCATTTTCTATAAATTATGCACATTTGTACTAAAGCTCCATTAGTCTAAATTCCATTTTGAAAAATAATTCTGGAAGGATGAACACAAAGCTACTCACAGTGGTTATCTCTGGGGACCAGGATGAGTTGAGTGAAGGAAGGTCTCTCACCTTTTTATTTGATATGCTTCTGAATTATTTTAATTTTTTACAAGGAGCATTAGTGCATTTGAATTTTGGGGTTTTTTGAGGAAGATTAGCCCTGAGCTAACATCCACCACCAATCCTCCTCTTTTTTTGCTGAGGAAGACTAGCCCTGAGCTAACATCCATGTCCATCTTCCTTTACTTTATATATGGAACACCTGCCACAACATGGCTTGACAAGTGGTGCATAGGTCCGCATCCGGGATCCGAACCGGCAAACTCTAGGCCGCCAAAGCGGAACATGCAAACTTAACCAGTGCACCACCACGCGGGCCCCAGTGCATTTGAAATTTTAAATGACAAAAGTAAATTAAAATAGCTATACATTAACTAACACTAGCACAATGATATTGGAAGAAGGGACCAGTAGCTCCTGACAATGGAAGGAGGAGAAAAAATCAGCAGGGGGTTGTTGATGACAGATGGGGGATTCTGCAGAGTGAGGCCTGAGGATGAACTGAGAGTGTGGGAAAGGACACGTGGTAAGAGGTGACTCGATCCAGTAACTGCGTAGGTGGTGTAGTCTTCATCCTGGAAGAACGGTGGAAATATGGTCTGGTATTTCCACTTCATACTGGCGGAAATACAACTGCAGGGGCAACTCCCTGTTAGGAGTTTTTAGGAGGCTCCTCCAGCTGCCGATGGTCCTGTAAAGAGGCAGGAGATGCAAGACAAAGGAAGAGGGTAAAGATATTTGGATTCTCACCAGCCCATGAGGGCCAAGGCATGGGGGGGGGCACTTCTTTTGGCAGCTTACATTGGGGCAGGCTTCCTCAAGAGTCAATGAGAAATAAGGAGGAAATTGTTCCCTGCACACCCACACCCACTCCCCAGGCAAGACATACGGGTCCAAGAAAGAACCCAGAGCAGAAAACAGAGGCAAATGGAGGTAACGACATCGGGATAACTTAGCCAAACTGTGTTCTAATTCACCTGACATCAGAGAGCTACAAAGTGCCCTTTTCATCACAGCCTAACGAGGATTGATCGTTATCTTTTGGTTTCTTTTTCAGTCTTTGCTAACGTGATTGGCAAAAAGGACTTTATTGGGGCACAGATGACATTCTACCTAAATTGCTTGCTTCCTCAGATCCTTGACAGTGAGATAGTAACTTTCATGTTTGCATTCCTGGCATGTCACTTGACCTAGAATTAATGAATAAAAGTGCCGTAGCATTGTCGTTTTATTTATGCAGACGGTTCTCGACTTAGGATAGTTTGACTTAAGATTTTTTGACTTTAGGATGGTTCAAAAGAGATACACATTCAGTAGAAACTGTGCTTTGAATTTTGAATTTTGATCTTTTCCCCGGCTAGCGATATGCGGTACGTTCTCGCGATGTTGGGCAGTGGCAGGAGCCGCAGCTCCTCGTCAGCCCTGCAATCACGAGGGTGAGGAACCGATATACTCACAACCATTCTGCACCCAGACAGCCATTCTGTTTGTCACTATCAGCACAGTGGTCCATAAACTACATGAGATATTCGACACTTTATCATAAAGTAGCCTTCGTGTTAGATGATTTTGCCGAACTGCAGGCTAATGCCAGTGTTCTGAGCGCGGTTAAGGCAGGTGAGCCTAAGCTAAGATGTTAGGTGCGTAAAATGCATTTTCGACTTATGGTATTTTTAACTTATAATGGGTTTATTGGGACATAACCCCATCATAAACCAAGGAAAATCTGTATTAAAATAATATAAAGAATTACACATTTTCCCCACAGGTTTAAGTACAGCGAAACTTTGTGAACACGTGGCCCACAATAATGCAAATTCAGGTATCACATAATTGGCAATTGGCTCCCATCATCATGAAAGGTTAACCCAGGTTATTTCATTAACATTGCAATACACAATCCCGCATTTTATACAACTGGATTGTTGGACTCACAGCATTGTGGAGAGGTTATAATGTAGTCAGACTTTCTAGTCTTAGATGCTTCCACTAGGGGTCGTCTCTAGACCTCTGAGAGGCATCCAATAGAATGAGCACAAAAGGGAGCGGATAGTGTCTTCTCCACGAGGGGTCAGCAACCTGTAGTCAGTGGGCCAAAGCTGCCTGCCGCTGGGTAAATAAGGTCCTATTGGAACACAGTCAAGCTCATTCATTTGCATTTTGTCTATGGTGGCCTTTGCACCACAATGGCAGAGTTGAGTAGTGATAGAGAGCGTATAGCCCACAAAGTTAAAGATATTTACTATCGGCTCCTTTATAGATAAATCTTGCTGACCCCTATTCTAGAACCTCCTCCAGAAATGGTCTATGGCACTGACCCATCTGAGAAGGAGCCACAGCAATGGATGTAGGGCAACACCACAACAACTCTGTGAGGTATGTACTATTACTGTCCCCATTTTAAAGATGAGGAAACTGAGGCCCAGAGAGGTTAAACAAATTTCCCAGGGTCCATTAGCCAATAAATGTTGGAGCTAAGATTTGAACCCGTGTAGTCTGGTTCTAGAATCTGCACGCTTAACCACCACCTACAGTGCCTCCTAAAAGTTTTCAGAAAGGGAAACCAAGACCAAAAAACAGCCACATACAAAGATTCATGTTCTTCAATAGCAACATAAGAAGCTAGCAGGAAAATGAAGCAATGCTTTCAAATTTGTGAGTGAAAAAATATTTTCAACTTAAAATTCTAGATTCTGATAGAATAAAGATGTTATCAATCATGGAAACTCTCAAATTATTTTCTGCCAATGTACGCTTTTTTCAGATTCTACTAGATACTGTGCTCTATCAAAAAGATGAGTTACAACTATAAAGAGAAAATCAGGGGTCCGGGACACAATGGAACCAGGAAAGAGGAAAGAGAATCCCTAGAATGAAAGGAAATCCACAGTGTGCAGCAGGCCTAGGGAGAGCCTGATCAGACTGAATCAAGAAGGTATGGAGCCCCTCAGGTGGGAGGTTGTATTAGTCAGATATGCTGTGTAACAGGTGACCACAAAAGTTAGCAGCTTAAAACAATAACCATCTCTCATCTCACACAGTTTCTAAGGGTCAAAAATCAGGGAGCTGCTTCTCGTTAAGGGTCTTTCGTGAGGTTGTAGTCAAGCCAAGCTGCAGTCATCTGAAGGCTTGGAAGGAGCTCAAGGATTCACTCATTCACACGGCTGCTGGCAAGAGCTCTTGTCACCCAGAGAAGTCCCTAAAACATTTTCCATGTCTAATGCTTTGTTTTCAAGTTTTATTTGCTTATAAGAACCAAGGTAAAACAATGCCAGATGGTCAAACCACAGAACCGGTCCAAACCAGAAAGGTCCAAGATGGCAATGGGGTGCCATGCGCAAAGGAAATGCGTGCCAAAGGTGCCATGTGCAAGAAGAGAAGATCTGCACATGTCCCAACTGCCCTTGCCCTGAACATGGAGACCCTTCCCCTTTCACATCCCACAAGAACCCTGCTCACCTTCCCTTCGGGGAGAAGGTGTTACAGAGCACCAGCTCCACTTCCTCCATTCATTGATCAACGAATAATGTTTCTCCTCTGCTATTCTGAACCCGGTCTCGTTCTATTGGCATGGGCGGCTCCAGGCAAAAGGATCCACTTGCAGGTCACCAATGCCTTAGGGCTCAGTAACACCCTCAGTTACTTGCCGTGTGGGCCTCTCCATATGGCTGCTTCCCACATGGCAGCTGGCTCCTGCCAGAGCCAATGATCAGACAGAGAGGAAGACAGACCAGGACAGAAGCCACAATGTCTATTATATTCTAATCTTAGGACTAACATACCCTCACGTCTACAGCATTCTATTGGTCACTAGTGGCCAATCCTGATACAGTGTGGGAGAGGGCTACACAAGGTGTGTGTACCAGGAGGCAGGGATCATTGGGGCCATCTTGAAGGCTGGCTACCACAGAGGTGTTCCAGTTACATAGCAGTGTAATGTCGGGGAGGAAAAATTTCTCCTCTACCCTTCTAAGTTCTTCTGGCTGGTCTAAGAATTAAATTGACATGAGATAGATTAACAGGAGAAAACATGTATACCATGTTTAATAATAATTAATAACATGTTTAATAACATGTATACCACCTGTATACTTGGGAGAGACCCAGGAAAACTGAGTAACTTGCCAAAATGGCTGAAGCCACCACCTTAAATACCATCTTCAGCCAAACACAAAAGAAGGTGTTGGGGGCGGGGAGTCAGTCATGGGAGGTTCCCAGGAAGCCCAGTAAACACGGGTGAGGTTGTTATGCAGATTTAAGCCTTTGCCTTCTGTGTTAAGAGTTTCTAGAGAGAAGGTCATCCTTGTCTTCTTGGCACAATGAGAGAGATACCCTCACAAATGGAGATTTCTCTTATACACATAAATGTCTCTTACAAAAAGGTAATTTCTACATGGTTTTAGAGCTTTTCCTATGTCTGCAGTTTTAAAAAAAAAAATCAGCCTAAAATAATACTTATGCCTAAGAGAAAGCCATATTTGGGGGTAGTAGAGTCTGCTCCCTACAGTAACAAAATTCAGTGGTGAAAAACAACCACCTATTGGGGCTGGCCCCGTGGCCGAGTGGTTAAGTTCTCGCCCTCCACTGCAGGAGGCCCAGTGTTTCGTTGGTTCGAATCCTGGGTGCGGACATGGCACCACTCTCAAACCACGCTGAGGCAGCGTCCCACATGCCACAACTAGAAGGACCCACAACGAAGAATATACAACTATGTACCGAGGGGCTTTGGGAAGAAAAAGGAAAAAAATCTTTAAAAAAAAAGTTTAAAAAAAAAAAACCACTTATTATGCTCATGGATATTTTTGGGTCAGGAATTCAGACAAGGCATAGACGAGATGGCTGTCTCTGCTACCCAAGGTCTAGAGCCTCAGCTGGAAGACTCAAAAGCTTGGGGTCCTCTGAAGGGCTGTTAATTTATAAGCCTAGTGGTTGGTGCTGGCTGTCAGCTGTCAGTCATAGTGAGCCTCAGTTTCCCATTCTGTGCTCTGTCCATGTGGGCTAGTTTGTGCTTTCTCACTGCAGCGACTGGCTTCTAAGGGTAAGAGCCCTAAGAAAGACAATCAGCCAGAAGACAGGCCATCTTTTATGTCCCAGCCTCAAAAAACACACAGTGTCACTTCCACCACAATCTATTTGTCAAAGCAGTCACAAAGTCCCACCCAGGTTCAAAGGAAGGGAAGTAGATTCTGCCTTTGATGAGGAGTGACAAGATTCTGGAAGAGCATGTGGCAGAGGAAATATTACTGTAACCAGTTTTGGAAAATACAGTTGACTGCAGGGGGTCTGGGGGTAGGGAAGGGTGGAGATGGGTGATAAATTACCTGCTGTGCTTGAATGTGACGATTTTACTGAGAAGCTACTGTTGGTACAGGCAGAACTGGTGATGAGCATGTTCAAAACTAATACAGTAAAATGAAGGAATTTTTCACTCCAGGGAAAGCAAAAACTTACACAAGAAGAAAAGGCAATCACAGTGACGAGGATCAAGGCTGCCCCAGGGAGAGAAGCCCAAAGCCTCCTGCCCTACATACCCATCTCTATCATCCTCCAGGAAGCATAGGACGTCCTGACCTGATTGGACGTGACTCGTATCCAAAGTTATAGGACCACCCGATAGCCAGACCCCACCTTCACGGATCTTCCCTTTGTCTTGTAAAGCAATAACTCACATACCTATGCCTTATAAGTTTAGCCCTAACCCTCAACCCGCTGCAGCTCTTCACTGCCCATCGGTCCTGTCCCCATGCTACTGCATGCTATTCTCTGAATAAAGGAGCACTACTGCCAGACCTTGAGAGCCCAAGAAATCTTCCTTTTGACTCCTTGGCTCACTGAGCCCGCATCAATAGTACACAATTTGGCTCAGCTTACATAATAATGTTTATATCATCAGAATAGTCTAAGCAGTAAATATTGATTTAACCAAACTTTGTAATGTGATTAGGTTAAGGATGGAAAGGAAGTAACGAGGAGTGCACGAAAGAGCTAAATCCCTCATATTAGGAAGTCAGTAAATAAGGTTGAGATATTGTGGTATAATAAGAAATATAATTTGGATTTTGTCCACAGTTCCTGGCACAGAGCTCCTAAAACCCTTGGAATTTCCTAAGTGCTCAGGTTTAAGGGGAGCGTCCTTTGTTCTTCATAATAAGCCCCTTTCAACCAGATCTGAGTTTATGCAAATAAAGTGACTCTTGGTGGGCCCCTAGATGGCTTCAGGATGGGGGCTGGTTGCCAGAAGAACCGAACATGTGATTAGATGGTTGGAACCTTCAGCTCTACCCTCTGACTCCTGGGGAGGGGAGAGGAGCTGGGGATTGAGTTAATCATCAATGGTCAGTGATTTAATCAATCATGCCTATGTAATGGAACCTCCATAAAAACACTAAACAACAGGGTTCGGAGACCTTCCAGGCTGGTGAACACATAGGGCTGCTGGGAAAGCGCATGGAAGCTCCACGCCACCTCTGCCCCCATATCCTGCCCTATGCATCGCTTCCATTTGGCTCTTCCTAAGTTGTATCCTTAATAACAAACTGATAATAGTAAGTAACTGTTTTCCTGAGTTTTGTGAGTCATTCTAGCACATTATTGAACCCAAGGAGGGGATTATGGAAACTCCTGATTCTATCAGAATTACAGGACTCGAGATTGGTGTCTGAGGTGAGGGCAATTTTGTGGAACTGAGCCGTTAATTTGCGGGATCTGAGGCTAACTCTCAATAAGTAGTGTCAGAATTGAACTGAACTATGGGACAGTCCGCTGGTGTCAGAGAATTGGTTGCTGTGGGGGAAACAAACCCACACGTGGTGTCAGAAGTGTTTTGTGGGTAGAAAAAGATCATAGTAGTAAAATTTGTAATTGAAAAGACAAGAAATGGCAGCACAGATATAGATTTATAAATGTGGAGGTAAAGCAGAGAAGAAATGGCTAAAGAAATTTAAAGAAAACATCCGTCTAGACTGGGATTGGGAGGGCGCAGGAAGGAGACCACTGGTTTCTGAGCCAAACCTGATGCATAGCTGGGCTTTCGTATCCTGTCTCCTGTCTTGGTTACCACTCCGAGGCCTCTGCAGTCTGTGTCCTTCAGGAGACGGTCATTCTGAGCTTGGGGCCTCCCACCCGGCCCCTTCAGACCCCTTCAAGTCATGAGACACACCACCCAACTCAGCTCCTCTGAGGGGCAAATGCCCAAACTCAGACTCAGACTCCACCCGCCCGGAGCTGGCTTGCCCCCAACCACCAGACCAGGAGCTGCCTCTGCCCCCAGCCTTGGAAAGAAAGCAAGAGGGGGCCCTACAAGTGTTGCATTTGCCTTGTACCTACCGAAAGTGAAAGGGCCCACCTAGATGGTCCTTCCTGGTAAAAAGAAACTGTCTGCCCCAGCCCAACCTTGAGTCTCTGCCATAAACAGCAGGAACCATTTATCCTTATCTTTTTTATTTTATCAAAGAATCATGATGACTAGCATTTATTCAGTGCTATGAATAATCAGTGCCCTATGAGGTAGGTATTATTATTGTTGTTGTTTTAAAGAGAAGTGAGGCACAGAGAGATTCAACATTTCAGCATGGCACAGCACCAACCTTACAACCAAGGGCTCTGGTGCCAGAGTGTTGGGGTTGGAATCCTGTCCCAATCATTTTTACCAGCTACATATCTGTCCATGCCCCTTGGTTTCCTCATCTGTGAAATGGGGGTAATAACAGTTCCTATCCCATGGGGTTATTCTGAGACTTAAACGACCTTCTCTTTCTAAAGTGCTCAGAACAATGCCTGGCACATACTAATGGTGATATAAGTGATTGATAAATAAAGTAAACAAACTTTCCCAGGGACGCTGAGCCAGTAAGTGGTGAAATCAAATTTGAGCCCTCACAGCCCAGGATCCAGAACTCTCTCTTAATCACTCACACTGTGAAACCCATGGTGATAGCAGAATTTTCTTGGGGTGTAATCCCCTCCCTGACCTCCGTTCCCACTGCTCCGAAGTAACCAGTACTAACAGTTTCTTGGGCGTTCTCCATAAAAGTATCTACATGTATGGCATGTAATTTTTTAAATGGCCACTTTTAGAGTTTCAAAAAAAAATAATAACTCAGTGTCCAGCGCCTCCCAGACTCTGTTGCGTGTGTGAGGAGTCTCTCTGGAGAACTCAACACTGTTTCCATCTGCACTGAAGGATTTATGTTCTCAGCTGCGGGACAGAATCCCACAGACCCACCATCAACCTCTTCAATGTTACTATCTTTAACTAATGTCCAAGGCATGATGCTTAAAACGTCAAAACTTAGGAGACTGCACAAAAATGACACATTGAAAATATGAATGCTTGTTTTACATTGCTGACGCATGTTGGTTAGGGATAGTGGGCCAAAAGCAGGTTCTGAAATTCATTTATTTATTTATTTTTGGTGGGGAAGATTCATCTTGAGCTAACATCTGTAGCCAATCTTCCCTTTTTGCTTGAGGAAGAGTGGCCCTGAGCTAACATCTGTGCCCATCTCCTTCTGTTTTGTATGTGGGACGCTGCCTCAACATGGCTTGATAAGCGGTGGGTAGGTCTGCACTGGGGATCCAAACCCATGAACCCCTAGCAACCCAAGCAGAGCGCACGAACGTAACTACTACACCACCACGCTGGCCACTCTGAAGACATTTTTTAATGCATTGGATTTATATACTATGAATAAACAATTTCTAGGCAACTTCTTCAATATGCTGCTTGGAGGAGGATGGGAAGTAAGGTTCAAACTTTAGAAATCATAAGGAAACATATTTTTCTAGAATTGGCACAGTATCAGACAGAAATTACAAGTAACAGAGATCCAATTACCCTGGATGAAACAATTTAGGGTTTATTCTCTGTTGTAAAAGGCCAGAACTGATACGGCAGCTCCATAAAGTTATTTGGGATTCAGGCTCCTTCTCTGATTCTCAGCACATAACTCCAAACCTCAAGGTCAAGGTTGTTCACGCTCACATTATGACTGTGGAGTTCATGTCCTAAGCATGCAGAAGAGGAAAAGCAAGAGGTAAGAGGGAGGTCCCTCCCAGCTGAGTCATTCCCCTTTCAAGAGCTTTAAAGACCTGCTTATAGCTCATTGGCCATCCTTAACTGCAAACGAAACTATGAAAGGTTGATTTGTAGCTGGACACTTTGCCACTCTAAGTAAAATCAGCTTTCTTTTATTAAAGAAAGGGGGAATGGTTAGGCTATAGGAGGCATTAGTAACCTCTGCAATGGGCACCCTCTCCAAGAAAAGGTATTATTTTGCTTAAGTAGGCACAAACCTCTTCATTTCCCCAAACTTTTGCTCCCCTAGAATCTCCCAGCTCTATCAATGGCGCCATTCTCCAACCAGATGCTCAAGCCAAAAACCTGTGAACCACCTCTGAGTCTTCCTTTACCTTATCCCCACATTCAAGCCGTGAGCGTGTTTTGTTGACTCAGCATCCAGAATATGCTCCATGCTCTCCCAAATCTAACCTCCACCGTCACCATCCTGGTCCAAGCCGCCCAGTGCTGCCTAATCTTCCCGCTTCCACTCATTTTTTTTTTAATGGCAGGTCCCTATGATTCCCCAGACTTGCAGAGTCATAATCTCTAGAAAAGAGACCCAGGAAGTTGAAATTTTAACAAGCCCTTGGGTAATTCTTTTATTATTATGATTATTATTGTGGTAAAATACACATAAAATTTACCATTCTAAGGTTTACAATTCAATGGCATTATATGTATTCCCAATGTCGGGCAACCATCACCACTATCTAGTTCCAGAACTTTTTGACCACCCCAAGTGGAAGCCTCACACCCATCGAGCAGTCCAAACCCACGTCCCCTGCCCCCAGCCACAAAGCTGCTTTCTGTCTCTATGGATTTACCATTCTGGACTTTTCATATCAATGAATTAGACAATACGTGGCTTTTTCTGTCTGGCCCCTTTCACTCAGCATAATGTTTTCAAGGCTCATCCGGGTGGTAGCATGTATCAGAGCTTCATTCCTTTTTATGGCTGAATACTATTCCATTGTGTGGCTACATCATATTTTGTTTATGGATCTGTTGGTGGACTCTTGGGTTGCTTCCACCTTTTGGCTATTGTGAATAACGCTACTATGAACATTCAAGTACAAGTTTTTGTTTGAACATCTGTTTTCAGTTCTTTTGAGTACACAGCCGGGAGTGGATTGCTGGGTCGCGTAGCAATTCTATGTTTAACGTACTGAGGAACTGCCAAACCCAATTTCCATTCTGCTCCCTCCACACAGCAACCAAAGTGACGTGTTTAAAATTTAAAACACATCATGTTTCAACCCCACTTAAAACTCTCCAATGGCGTCCCATTTCCCTTAGAATAAAATGTAAGCTCCTTATACCAGCCTACATAGTCTGGTCCCCGCCTCCTTCTCCAATTTCTCTCTTAACTCTCCTCGCTGACTGAACACTTTCTGTTCCCACCTCAGGACCTCTGCACTTGCTTTTCCCTCATGCTGAAACGCTCTTCCTCCTGACCTTTTCATGGCAGACTTTCTCTGAGTCTTCAGGGCCCACTTCAAACATCACCTCCTTACAGAGGCCTTCACTGACCACCTTTCTAAATAGACCCACTCCGCCCTTAATCGCTACTTATAAAATCATTTTGTTTTACTTTCTTTATAGCACTTGTCTTTATTTGACTTTACTTTTTATATACTTTTGTTGTTTTATTGTACCTGCCTCCCTCTTTGGAATATGAACTCTATGACAGTGGGTATGCCTGTCTTGCTAATCCCTGTAACATCTGCTTTTAGCTCAGTGCTTGGCACGTCAGAGTGTTAATGAATATTAATAATTAATTAAGTAATCATTCGCTTGAAACTGAATCTCAGAATATTGCTCAGAGTCAGGAGAGAGACTGGTAGGGGTTTCAATGAGAAGTTGATGATCTGAGCATTAAATTAAATAACTTTTGTGAATTACTTTTGGGCCAGGAAGTGACAAGCAGACCTCTTAAACATCAAATTAGTATACACTGAAGTAGAATTATGAGAATTCATATATAAAGTTGGAGGGAAATCAGGGAGAATGTTTAATTAAAAGATACACTTACATGATTAGAAACCAGTCATTTCTCAGCAGACAGAAAGGTTTAATGATGAAGAGCAAGCGCCATAGACTTCATCACTTAGCAGCTGCAAGACCTTGAGAATATTACTCCAAATCTATAATGCAGGGCTAATAAAAATACCCAACTCAGAGCTTTAGTGTAAGAATTAAATCAGGTAATGCCTGTGGAGGGCTTAGTTCAGTAAGAGATAGCTGTTACTATTATGCCTTTATAGTTACAATTTAGCAAAAATATAATATTTCATATGGTATAGTTTAGAGTAACATAGCTATTAGAAAATTTTTGTAATCAATTAAAAAGAAATTCTAAAATTTATGTTGTGTCCATTGGATAGGTGGGCTCACCATTCAATTCCTTTGACAAAAGTCTGTGGAACACCTACTATGCCAGAGACAACTGTCAGGCTCAGAAATGTAGACACAGGCTCTGCTCTTAAGGAGGCCACACTCTTAGGTGAAGGCCATCAAAAAGAGATAATTCTGGGGCCTGCCTAATGGTGTAGTGGTTAAGTTTGGCATGCTCTGCTTCGGCAAACTGGGTTGGTAGCTTCGGATCCTGGGTGCAGACCTACACTACTCATCAAGCCATGCTGTGGTGGCAACCCACATACAAAATAGAGGAAGGTTGGTATGGATGTTAGCTCAGGGCCACTCTTCCTCAAGCAAAAAGGAGGAAGATTGGCAACTGATGTTAGCTCAGGGCCAATCTTCCTCACCAAAAAAAGAGAGAGAGAGAAAGAAAGAGATCATTCTAAAGCAATATGATAAATGCAGTGGTTGCGATAATTCCAAGAAGCTTCCAGTAGTTCCAAACACTGATAACCATCACAAGAAATCTTCCGGGAAGTTGAGTTTTTAAACACACTGTGGTAGACACTACTAGTTGTCTTCCAGATCCATTCTCCTCTTCTTCCTAAAAAATAGAACTTTTAGTATGCATTTGACCATTCAGAATAAAGATTACTTTTCCCAATCTCTCTTGCATCTAAGTAGACTAAGTTCTGACCAACAGATGTGAGGGGAAGTAATGTATGCAACTTCCAAGTAGTGTACTGAAGTGGAAGGGGCATGCCCTCCGCCTTCACTTGTCCTCTCTTCCCATTGGCTAGATTGCAGACTCGGTGGTGTGCCATCTTGGATGACAAAGAGGAGAGCAGCTTCCTAAAAATGGCAGAACAACAATATGGAAGGAGTCTGGTCTCCTAACAGACATCCAAACAGAGCAGACCTGTCATGTCAATTTTGACTTTTCCATGAGAGAGAAATAAACGTCTGTTTTGCTTGAGCCATTAGTTTTTCGGATCTCTGTCACCTGCAGACAAATCAATTTCCAAAATAATATACAGAATTGCCGACCCTACCTCTGCAACTTATATTGTAGTAGATCCATGGTGAAGCCCAAGTACCTGTATTTTTTTAAGTTTCCCAGGTAATTCACTTTAATGTTCAGACAGTTTGGAGAACTATTGAGTTGCAAGTGATCAACAAAGCACTACCAGGAAAGGTCTTGAATAATAAGTAGGAAAGTAGGAAAATAATAAGTAGGCAAAGACTGGGGAGAAAGACAGTCCAAGCTAAGAAGAAAGCCAGAGTCGGTGAGAACCCACAAGGTGCCAGAGAGGAAGCAGCTCAAACATTTAGGATTCCTTCCTAGAACATGGAACAATAGGCATGGAGGGGTAAAAGAAGAAGCTGGAAAGATCGCAGAGGTAATCTACATTATAGAGGGCCTGGGAAGCTACCAAAGTACTTAGACTTTATAAATTGGGGGGAACTCTTTACATGTTTCAAGGAGAGGAGTGACCCAATTAGACTTTTGTTTTTGTTTTAAGATGTTTAACATCTTAGAACACTTGTCTTTAGACGCTTATATACATTTTTACAAATGGGGTCATGCTGTACAGATTGCTGTCTTTTAATGACAGTATTTATATACAACATCATTTTAAATGGATAAATACCATCTCATTTTATGAATATATCATTTTTTTTTAACCAATCCCATTGTGATGGCTTTATTCTGCTTCAATTTAGCTAAGTTTAAGCTACACTTCTAAGAATTCCCATCCCTTTGGTCTGAATTCTGGTTGGCCATGAGCAAAGATTTGGCGGGCAGAAGTGAAGGAGCAGCCATTTTTATGCTCTGAGGGTCCGTGGACGGCACTGTTGCCACTCACACACTTTGCGGCTGATCTGCAGGTTCACCTCGTTGGCATGGGACATCAGCCAGGCCTGGGGCTCCTCCAGTGACTCTGGGTCTCCTTTGACTCCTCCAAATCCTGGGCCAGGTGCACGTGATGGGTGCCACCTTCCTCTGCCAGTTGCCCACGTCATCAAGGTTGGAGGCAATAACAGACACAGGTTCCAGCTTGTCCTTCTAGGTTTCATGTTGTCCTCACCGGCTGCTATTCATCTCTCACTTTACGTGTATTTCTTCTTCCCAACTGCTGATTCTGCTGAGTTCCGGCTCAACACCAGATTCAGAAGAGCCACCACCTTTCCCACACTGATTACCTGCTCCCACGATTGTCAGGTTTAATCCCTGGAGTAGGCCCCTTATTCCGTTTCACGCTTAGTGGTTCTGCTTCTCTGATCAAACTCTCACTGAACTCTGACTCACTGTTTGTTGGGTTCTCTGGGAAGCAGACTGAGATGGAGCTGGGAGTGCAGAGGTTGGGAGTAACACCTAGGAAGATAAAATGGTGAGGAAGCAGGATTGGCCAGAGAGAACCTCAGAGCGCCTTGCAGATCTGGGAAGGGTTCAGGCAACCCAATGGGGAGTTCTGAAGCAAGATTTCCCACTGAAAGAGCCCCACAAATTTGCAGGATTCGTCAGCCCTAGCACCTCGCTCAGTCCTCGGCTGGGGCTGCCTGAGAAGAGCATGGTCTCAGCTTGAGAGCTGAGGAGATCCTGAAGGGGGAAGAGCTGGGATCGGACAGCTCAGCACTCCTTGCAGTGAAGGGCGAGTTCACTCAATGGGAGATGGAGTTCACTCAATGGGAGATCCGAGCGGCGCACCCACACTGTTCCACAGTTGATGGACCCATTTTTCACTGTTAGAATAATACTTAGGTGAATAATTTAGTAGGTTGACCTTTTTGCACATCCATAATTATTTACTTAAGATAAATTCCTAGAAGTGAGAGTTCCAGGGCCAAAGACTATGGCCACTTTTAAGGCTTTTGGTACGTAAAACCAGAATCCTTAAAAGAATCATGGTCTTCAGAAGAATCACGGTTTCAATTAGAATTTAATCAACATTGAGGCTGAACACTTTTATATGCTTTTGGACATTTATATTTCTTTTTAAAAACGTCTCATTCATATTCTTGCCTATACGATGTTCATCTTTTTTAAAGGATTTGAAACAGCTATTTATGTGTAAAAGCTTTTAACCTCCTGTCTGATACACATAATGCAAATAATTCTCCAGCTTGTTCTTAGCCTTTAAAATGTTTAATGTTGCTTTTGATGTACAGAAATTTTTAATTTTTATGTAGTTAACACTATTTTTTAAACTGTTGTCATGTTGTACATTACATCTTCAGTCCTTATTTATCTTATAAATGGAAGCTTGTGCCTTTTGACCACCTTTATCCAATTCCTCCTCTGCCACTCCCCGCCCCTCACCACTGGTAAACACAAATCTGATCTCTTTTTCTATGAGTTTGACTGGGTTTTTTTTTTAGATCCCATTTCTAAGTGAGATCATACAGTATTTGTCTTTCTCTGTCTGACATTTCACTTAGCATAATGGCCTCAAGGTCCATCCGTGGCAGGATTTCCTTCTTTTTATGGTTGAATAGTATTCCATTGTACATTCCATTTTCTTTATCTATTCATCTGTCATTAGACAATTAGGTTGTTTCCACGTCTTGGCTCTTGTGAGTAACGCTGCGATGAACATGCCGTGCAGATATCTCTTCGACATAGTGGTTTTGTTTCCTCCAGATAAATACCGAGGAGTGGGGTTGCTGAATCGTATGGTAGTTCTATTTTTAATGTTTTGAAAAACTCCATACTGTTTTCTATAGTGTCTGTACCAATTTACAATTCCACCAACAGTGCACAAGGATTCTCTTGTATCTATATCCTGGACCAGCATCTGTTATTTCTTGTCTTTTTGATGACAGCCATTCTAATGGGTGTGAGGTGATGTTTCATTGTAGTTTTGATTTGCATCTCCCTGATGGTTAGTGATATTGAGCACCTTTTCATGCACCTGTTGGCCATTTGTACATCTTCTTTGGAGAAATGTCTATTCAGGTCCTTTGCCCATTTTTTAATTGGATTATTTGTTTTTTTCCTCTTGAGTTGTATGAGTTCCTCATATACTATTTTGGATATTAACCCCTTATCAGATATATGGCGTGCAAACATTCTCTCCCATCCTCTAAGCTGCCTTTTCATTTCGTTGATCGCTTCTTTTGCTGTGCAGCTTTTTGGTTTGATGTGGTCTCACTTATTTATTTTTGATTTTGTTGCTTTTTCTTTAGGTGTCATTTCTAAAAAAATCATTGCCAAGACCCAGATCAAGGAGCTTTTTTCCTATGTTTTCTTCTGGAGTTTTACGGCTTCAGGTCTTACTTTTAAATCTTAATCCATTTTGAGTTTATTTTTGTCTACAATATAAGAAAGTGGTCCGGTTTCATTCTTTTGCATGTATCTGTCCAGTTTTCCTGGCACCATTTATTGAAGGGACTCTCTTTTCCTCACTGTATATTCTTGCCCCCTTTGTCATATATTAATTGACCGTACAGGCATGGATTTATTTCTAGGCTCTCCATTCGGTTCCACTGAGGTATGTACCTCTTTTTATGCTAAGACCATACTGTTTTGATTACTACAGCTTTATAATATGGCTTGAAATTGGAAAGTGTGATGCCTCCTGCTCTGTTCTTTCTCAGAATTGCTTTGGCTATGAGATCTTTTGTGGTTCCATGTAAACTTTAGGATTGTTTTTTCTACTTCTGTAAAAAATGCCATTGGAATCTTGATAAGGATTGCATTGAATCTATAGATGGCTTTGGGTTAGTTAACACTATTAATATTTTTCCAGATGATTATGCTTAGAAAAGCCTCGGGCACCTCAAGATTACATTAATATTCACTTATGCCCATTTTGTAACCATTTGTTATTTCATTTTATGATGTGATTTCTGGTCTAATATACAATAGCAGATCATACTGTATTAAGCATGTGTATATATATACATATTTCTGTACTTTCTTTTTTTGTCCCATTGATCTTTCTATAGCAGTATCCCAGATGTCTTAATTATTTTCACTTCATGATAAATATTAACTATTTAACATATATGTTAAGCATATAACATATGTTAACTATTTAACATAATGATATTTTAATATTTTTGGTTTCATGATAAATGTTAACTGGTTGGGTAAAGCCCATCTTACTACTCATTTTTTTAAATGTCTATTTCCCTTCCCTGTAAGAAGATTATACATCACCACCTGTAGCCACGTGTGGCAAGTAAACTATAGCCCATAAGTTCTTTAATACTCATCCCCCCAAGAGAGGGAGTCTATATTCCCTCCTCTTGTAGGCTCCATGCCTGTTTTGTCCCAATACATCATGGCAGAAGTGACGTTCTGCCAGTTTCCACACCCAGACTTTTCCAGTTCCTGTCTCTGGGAGCCCTGAGCTGCCATGGAGGAAGTCCACAATCTTTACTGGTATTCCTACCAGGCACTTGTGAGTGAAGTCAAGGTGGACCCTCCAGAGCAGTCCATCGGCCAGCTGAATAGCACAGAGTGACCTCAGTCAATGCCACATGCACCAGCAGACTTGCCCAGCTGGGCCCTGCCTGAATCCCTGTCATCAGGTGTGATAAAACGGTGGTTGTTTTAAGCCACTAAGTTTTAGGGTGATTTGCTACACCGAAACAGAACATCATGTGATAGGCAGGGACTCCCTGTGGGAGGAGCAGACATTCCTCTCCCATTGACCGGCCCCATCGTGTGTGCCTTGCTTTGGCCAATGGTATCCAAGTAGAAGAGGCATATGCCAGGTCCGAGCAGAAACTTAGCTATCATTTCGGGGAGCTCTTTTGCTTTCCCTCTACCGTGAGAATGGCATGTCCCTGACGGGGCCTGCTCCTTCAGCCTGGGTCCTGCAGCATGAAGACACGTAGAGAAGAGCTGAAGCTGACCCACAGCCAGCAGCATATAGTATAAGCAAGAAATAAACTCTTGCTAGTGTAAGCCATTGCAATTGAGGGGTTGTCCAGGACCACCGTCACACTTACAACAACACACCACACAGCTACTCTTCCTCTCCCCTTTCCTCAATACTGATAAAGTCCACTTCCCATGATAAAGTCTGAAAATGTCAGATATTCATTTTTCCAGCCTCCCTTACAGCTAGAGGTGTTCTTGTTCTGACCAATGACAAGTAAAAAGTAGTCTGCGAAGGGGGTATACTTCTGGGAAAGATTATCCTTAATGATCAAAAGAGGGGACCCGTTCTAGATACTTTTCCAATGAGGATGTGATGGCTAGAGCTACAGCAGCCATCTTATTACCATGAGTCAACAAACCTGATAATTAAAAGCAAACATACTGAAGAATGGAAGGTTAAAAAGATCTTGGACTCTTAATAAAATCATTGAGCCACTCAGCAACTCTAGGACTGCCTACCACCAAAAACATCTTATAATGTGAGATAACTGTCTTAATTTTTTAAGTCACTATTAGTTGGTAATCCTGTTATTTGTAGGCAAAAACAAACGAACTAGTATAGAGTTATCTGTTGATTTTGCATGCCTAGCATGAAGCCCTCGTCTTCTGGTAACAGCATTCTGACTTTCCTTCAGGGTATCGGCATACTACACACATACAAACACACCCGTACACACACACACACACGTACATTCACACACCCACTGATTTGGTTCAGGTGAGATTGACTGTAATCTCCAGTTCCTGGGGCAAGCACGTGACCAGGTGTGGCCAGAGAGAGCAGTACATCCACCTGGCTACAATGAGTAGGCTGAGGTCTACTTCTGGGACTTTTGGCAGAATTGTTGGGAAAGAGAGGCTCTCTGTTCATTGCAATAGCTGCTTAAGAATGAGACCAACACAGAGGAGAACAGAGCTGAGAAACAAAGGCTGATTTCTGATAACATCATTGATCCTTTGGGACTCTCACTTGCCTGGTCTACCTTTGGACTTTTCCTCCAGTTATATGAACCAATAAATTCTTGCTCTTCCATAAGCCAGGTAACAACAGAAAGAATCCTGACTGATACAGACCAGAGTCCTGGTTTACAGGTGGGGCCAAGGGTCCTCAGCTGAAGTAACGCAGGGTTAGGGGCGGGGTGAGGGGAACGAGGCAGAGGAAGGACAAAATACAACAACACTACGAGGTAGCTACTATTATCTGTCTCTTTCATAGATAACAGAAGCTGAGGCATTGAAGAGTAAAGTTACTTACCAAGGTTGCACAGCGAGTAATTAAAAGGGTCCAGGTTCTATCTCAAGCCTAACAGAACTCCAAAGTTATTTTTACTAACCACAATGGTTCTCAGGGTAGGTCCATACCAGGACTCAAGTCTGTATATCGCCTCTTAAACATCAAAGAGTTTTATTGGTGTTGGCTGGGTGGGGCTGAGGACAACAATTCTATTTGAGATTCAAGTTTGGAATTCTTAACTGTTTTCCTGATCACTTGGGAAGAGGCAACGGCAGCCATAATCAGGTTTATTCAACATCACTACTTAGGTCCGTCAACTCGCTTCTCTTCCCAGGGCTCCCTACACATGCCTCAGGTCCAGTCACCTTGGAAGGAAAGGGGCTTCCTCTGGAATTCTCATCTCATGTTCAGGATATGTAGATGGCTTCTTCCAGGAAATTCCAGGTCTGCTAAAGCCCCTCCCAGCAGCCAGGTGGAACAAGCTGGGACAGTGCCCATTCCCAGTGCCCATTCCACACGTTTCTGGGAAGCCCCTCTCCAGTGAGGATCCCAAGCACCATGCCTAGAGTTGCCCCCAGCCCCTCCTGTGAGGACTCTGCCTCTTAGCCCAGCAGGTGGACAAGTTCACAGGTCTGTCTCCAAGCTCACAAGTCCTACTGGGTGTGGAGACAAACGTCAGCTGAGGGCTGTTGCTTTTAACATTTCCAGCTCCGTAGTAAAGCATCGGTCATAAGACCCTGCTATTTATCCCTGGACCTGATCCGGTAAGTGGACTCCATTTCGATGGCCAACCTCTACCAAACCCAATCTGACCAGCAGCTGGCCTAAGGATCATGATGTCCAGCCTCCTGATGCCTGCCTCCAAATGGTCTATCGAGGAGGCAGGCTCCTCCAAGGACCACTTCCTCACAGTTCCCTCCAGCCAGTGGTTCCCAAAGCGTAGGAAACACACCAGTCATGTACACAAGATGATTGTCAGTGGTACCCCACAGCTTTAAATAACACTGACTCACACAGTGAAAAGACTGCTCCCTTCTCAATTCTTTATCCATCCTTCAGATCACCACAGAGAAGCTCTGTTTGGGGCAGGCTTGTTTTTTATAATTCTTCAACACTTGCTAATTTCCCTTTTGACATTTTTTTTGGGGTTCTTTGCATGTTTTTGTGTAGTTATTTTATTTACAGCAATTGGTGCTCGTTTCAAATTTATAGGCGTGGTATTGTTTCCTTTCTAAGCTCAAATATGTAAATTTTAAATGAGTCTGTTTATAGACAAATAATAAGTTAATAACGGCACCAATTGTAGGGACTGTATGGCAATGAAATTGAGGGCGGGAAACAAATCATTGAAACTTGCCAACTGCTGCTCACAGCACAGGGGTTCCCCACGGGTGCCATCAGCCCCCTTGGAACATACCCACAGGCAACTCTGTCAGGGTTAGCATCAAGAGGGTGGGGTTCAAACAGCTTATGCCACAGCAGCCAGATGCTCCTCCCTCCTGCACAACAAGGCTCTCCAACCTCCTGAACTTGGGCAGGATCAGGGGCTTGCACGCTGAGAAAAGGTGGGGCAGTCTGCTCCCCATCCACCAGAACGGTGAGCGGTCCTGGGGATCTGCTTAGCCCTCCAGGAGCACACGTCACTGGCACAGAGCAGAGCAGGTGTGGGCAGGAACGGATGGGAGCTCTTCCTGAGAGCCCAGGGGCCAGGGCTGTGCCCAGCGCTTTGTGGATGTTGGAGAACCTTACAGACAGCTGTCACTAGGAGCCTGGCCGGAAGCTTTAGGTCACTGTCTCTAAAACTTTGGTCCTTAGACCTCCAACATCAGAATCACATATTAAAAATACAGATTTCTCTGGAGACTTAGGAGCTCTCAAATGGGGCTGAAGGGTCTGTACTTTTTTTTTTCTTTCTCTCCCCAAAGCCCCAGTGCATGGTTGTATATCTTAGTTGTAAGTCCTTCTGCTTCTTCTGCTTGAGCTCCTGCCACAGCACGGCAACTGACAGACGGGTGGTGTGTTTCCATGACCAGGAAACAAACCTGGGCGACCAAAGTGGTGAGAGTGCTGAATTCAACCACTAAGCCATCAGGGCTGGCTCTGAACTTTTTAATCAGGTGATATTTACCATCAGGAAAATTTGGGAAACACCATAATGGAAAAAAGACGAGCTATAAAGAAAGATCCCTCTCTCCATTCCTCCCTCTCTCTCCCTCTCTCCCCTCCATTTCTCTCTATTTACAAATCTTCCCCCACAATGCCTGGAAAAAACAGCCAGTAGCCACTCTGAGTTTCATCCAGACCCCCATCTTTAATTGGGAACAAAGACAAAACAAACATCCCTCAGTTGGAAAGTATTCGCGTGGTAATCCTGACAAAAATCCCAAAATTCCTGAAGGAATCAATTACCCCTCACCCGCTCCCCTCAACTAGGAGACTCATTTGTCAGAATCATACTACAGTCAAAACCCAAAAGTGGCAATGGGGTTAATATGCCACCCCAGACAATTCGGTTCCAGAGTCTCAAAGATGCATAATCTTTACAGGACCTTGAACTCCCTGAACTCAGAAAATGCCAAGAGTTGGAGAATCTCAGCTTTCTTTTGTGTTGATTTCACTCTCAGGAAAGCTGAGACGGAGAATAACTGAGCCCTGATGGCATCTTTGGAGCCCTCGGATCTAGCTGTGCCTGAGACGCTTCCAGACTTTTCCAGTCTTCTGAACATACCTCCAGACTTTTTAATTACACGAGCCCATAAAATCCCTTTTTAACTGAAGTCCCTTTGATTTGGGTTTTTAGTGACTTGCAACCAAAAGATTTCTGCCTGATTCACAGATCTGAGATCAAATGAGTTAGACTTTAGTATATATCCTTCCAGCTTTCTCTCCTTGGCCTTAAATAGAGTTCAGTACAGAAGTAAGAATACAATTTACTGGGGCCGTGCCTCCATGGGGCTAAAGATGACTCCCAAGCAAGGCCGGTCTGTGTAAGCCAGCCAAAGGCACAAACGGGGTCACTTCAGGATCCGGATGCTCATTTTCTGCTCGATGTCTATCTTCTCTAAGGACTGAGGGGACATGGGTGGTAGTCAAGAGGCTTGAATTCCACTCCTCTATGCTTCCAACCTCCTCTCCCATCCCCAAGGCCCCATTATTCCTTGGGAACCCCTCTCTTTCTGCCCTCCTCCTTCCAACTTCATTTCCCATGTCCATTTGTCCTAGGGACTCCTGCTCACAACTCCCCAGGCCCCAAGGACATTCTGACCTTGGCAAACTCCAGGAAGGACACAGCCCCATCGCCATCTTCATCGGCCTCCTGCACCGTGCGTTCGGCGATGCTCTCCAACTGCTCTTCCGTCACCTGCACCCCGACCATCAGCCGGAGTACCTGGGAGGTGGGGGAGAGACCGCCATAAAGAGGAGGCACAGAGGCTACTAGTAGCATCACCCAAACTTTGCCAACTTTACCCCAAAAGTCATTGCCAATTTCATAATCCATTCCTCATGCATTTTCACCCCATTCCAATCACTTCTCACCATATCCCCCAGTAATTTCCCCCACTACTTCTTCATCCAAACCCTCATCTGTCCCTTACCATCCCACACTCACCTCAACAATATACCCAAATTCATTGCCCAACCCCAAACCTTAGAACCCAGCCTCCAAGTGTCCTCCACCCCATTCCTCACCTCCTCCTCCAACTATTTCTGATTCTATCCTCCACTTCATCACATCTATTCCAGAGTTTCTCCATCTCAGCACTATTAACATTTGGGGCCAGAAAGCTCCTTGTTGTGGAGGGAATGGGGGCTATCTTGTGCATTGTAAGATATTTAGCAGCACTCTTGACCCCTGCCCACTAGATGCCATGTAGTGCCCCCCCCCCCCCCCTTGCCACCACCAAAAATGTCTCTAGATATTGCCAATGTCATTCCAGGGACAAAATCACCCCTAGCTGAGAACCAACCTCCTAGCCAACTGTTCCTCACCCCATTTCCCAGCTAACCCACACTCCAACCCCACCCATTCCCATTTCCCACCCAATACCCCAATTATTTGCATCCCCCATCCACCAATCATCCACCCCATCCCCCACAACCACTCCATTCAACCACCCCACCCTACACACATCACATCTCTTGCCCTTGTGTTCTTCTAACCTGTAGCATCTCATGCCTGGAGATCTTTCCATCCCGATCCAGGTCGTAGAGCTGAAACGCAACTGGGAAGAGAGTGGAAGGTGAAAAGGAAGGTGAGTCTTCCCTAGTTTTCTTCTAGCAGAAGGTCACCCTGGAGGAGTGTGGGAGGTCATCTATAGGCTCACAAAAGGAATGGGAGGTGCCCGGGGCCTCTCACTGGTTTGGGAAATCCCGGGTCTCACTTGGGGGCGAGGGGGGTGCGGTCCCTATAAACTCACAGCGAAGTTTGTTCATTCTGCTGTTGAGGGGTTCAGGTTCCCTGGGGTCCCGGAGTCCTGCGTCCTCATCGTCTGCAGGTCGAAAATGAGCCAGGACCCTGACAAAGTCTGGGAAATCCACTTGCAGACTCCTGGCGGGGGTGGAATGGAGCAGAGGCAGTGGTCACTTTGGCCCTCCCCCTGCCTCCGTCCCTAACCTCCTCCCTACTGCCCCCCCACAAGCTTTTCCACCAACCCCAGCGAGACCTCACCCATCAGGGAAGAAGCTGTCTATAATGCGGTCTCCCAGGGGGTTCACGGCCAGCGCCCCAATCTGCTGCAGATCCATGCGGCTGGAAGGTCAAAGTAGGCAGGGCAAAGACCAAGATGGTGAGTCAAAAAGGAGAATGGGGTCAGAGAGACAGAGGTGGGAGGTCACAGGGTCAGCTCCCCCTCACCTCAGGTAGCCCTTCTTGTTCGTGTCCAGGGCCCGAAACCGGTGGTAGAGGCGGAGCAGACTGGCCTGCGAGACTGCGGGACGGAAGGCAGAGGGGTGACCTGCCCAGGAGGCTCGGACGCGCTCCAGAAACCCTCCCCGGCGGCCCGGGAGGTAGGCTTGGGTTCCACCAGGGACCCAGGGGCAAAGCTGGCGGGGTTGGAGGGGGCGTGAGAAGTCCTGGGAGTCTCGTCGCGTCCCGGCGGTCCCCTCCGGGAGGCCAAGGGACCAAAGCCGACCTCTCCATCAGCCGTCCGCCTCTGCTGTCAGCCTCGATCTGGGCTCGAGGACACGGGTGCTGGATTAACCTGGCCCCCAGGCCCGGGAAGGGACCCGCCTCAAACCTGGACGCCGGGACCCTCGGTTAACGCGCCCCCAGCCCTGCGATTCCAGACCCTCGGATCTTGTGGTTCGCTCATCCCTCCCGCCAACCCCCTACTCCGGGGCGCCCAGCTGGGGTCCCCGACTTAAGCCCCTCGGGCCCTGCCCCGGGACGCGGGCTCGACCCCGGGCGCCCTCCGCAGCCGCACTCACAGCCCGTCTCCCGCCGGAGGCTGTCCGCGTCGGGAATGAGCGCCGCGTGCGAGCTGCTCGAGCCCATGGCGGCGCTGCAGCCCGAGCGCCAGCGCAGCGCCAGCGGCCGCCGACCGCGCGCCCCGCCCCGCGCCGCCCCTCTGCTCCCGCCCCGGCCGAAGGCCACAGGCCTGGCGCGAAGCCAGGCTGGGGAACCCCGGCGTTCCTCGCCTCCCCCCGCCGCCCGGCGAATGGCAAACAATGCCCGGGGAGCGGGGGCAGAGGGGCGGCGCGAACAACGGGTCGTTTCACGCCGAGATCCCGAGGTCGGCGCGGGAGAGCCCGGGCCCCGCCTCCCCGCCCCGGGGCTCGCCCCGGTTCCCACGGAGTAAGGCTCCGAGGTCCCCAGCTTCTTCGTCCGGAGACAGAATCCAAGTCCGTCTGGGCAGGGGGTGGCGGATGGGGAGCGGAGCGGGACGCATGCGTTCCGATCCCGGTGGCGCCCGCCTGGGGCCCCCTCCCCAGGCAGGAGGGTCGGGAGGGAGAGGCCTGGCAGGGCTAAAGAGAGGTGAAGTGGGGAGGGTCGTGAGGCTAGAGGAAGGGCTGGGTAAGTGGAAAGAGCACTGGATCTGGAGAACGTGGGTTGGAATCCCGTTATGCGGCCGACTCTGGGCATATCAGTCTATCTTGGTTTCATCTCTTTTGTTTGGTCCACATAGCGTTATTGTTGTTGTTTAATTGAGACAATGCTTAAAAATCAGGAGATTTAACCAAAAATCCAGATTCCTGGCTTCTCCTGAGAAATCAGAAGTTCTGACACCACTAGGCCCGCCTTCCTCCCTGGCACCACTCAGCTGCAGCTAGGGAACGGCTGCCGTGTTTAAATGAGGCATGGTGGGCTGTCCACTTGCCTCAGTCCCCACCCAGCCCAACTTACTCCCTTATGAACCCCGTGGGCCTTTGGTGGAAGAGCCGGGCTAGGAATGACTTAGACCTCTGACTAGTCAAGGACAGTGGGAACCCACAGCCTGAGCGAGGGTCACAAATGTCACTGCGACCAGGCTTAACATAAAAATGATGACAACAACCAAGTCTCATTTTGTTGAGCACTTTCCCTGTGCCAGGCACTTTGCTAAGTACTTTATGTGCGGCAGCTCAAACCCTCCTCACAGCACAGCGGCTAGACTGCCTTCTTCCTGCGTATCTGCGGTGGAGGCTGCCCAGGGTGCAGGCTGCCAGCTACTGCAAAGCCTGCATCCTCAGTGGGGGCCACATTGCCCCCAAGGGGGCCAAAAATTTTATTTCTTATGTATAAAGCACAGATATACATACAGCACATAAATAGATATATAATACATCTGCGGCATTAAAATTTCATGGAGAGTAATGGTTAGGGGAAAAAAAGTCTAGAAACTCTCCTTAGGTGGGGGGTGATAATGAAAAGAAGGTTGAGAAATGCAGTTGCAAAGGATCAAGTACAACAGGTGTCTAGTTCTGAATCCATCCTCCCCTCTCCTCTCCCATCATAATCACACATATACACAAATTTCCCAGGGGAAAAAAAAAAATACAAGCCGTTCATGACAAGGGTTCAAGTTCACACCCGGCCTGGAGAGAGAGAAGCCGGAGACACAGTCAATCCTCCAGCCCCAAGAAGAGGCTTGTATCAGATAAGCCTTGAAAATATTGATCTAAGGAGTGCTTGCTTCTCTTTCAGATACCCCAAGGATTAAAGAACTGGCACAAGGAATGCTTGATTCCCTTTCAGATGCCCCCAAGGACTACAGCAGGGGGAAACCACACTGCTCCCTAATGAAGCCCAGCAACCACTCCAGCCCATAGCTGTGAGTCAGACTGTGAGCATAGTTCAGGTTAGGTTCTGAACCCAGGAGGGGATAAGAGTCCTGGGACGCTGCAGGCTTCACCTCAGGCCAGCTTGGGATGCTGGTCTTGGAAAAAGCGTCTCTAGCCTTAATCTCTGAGTCAGCGCTACAAGAAGGTAAATTAGGCCAGAGAGTAATTAACCACTCCCATCCGCACACCATCACAAGCCAACAGGAAAACACTTTGCTGGAACCCATTCCTGCGTCGTGCACACAAGTGGTTTAAATCAACTTTACAATATGGTGGCCACACCCTTTCAGGGCGTTTAAAGGGGCGACGTTTGGAGAGATTTCATCTGCAGAATCTGTTGGACTGGATTCAGGCTGAACATTTGTTTTTTGCTTTTAAGCGACATAAAAGTTACTAGCTATTCTTGATGAAGCAACACTGAGGTTCAGCTGGGAAAATGCAGATGCAAGAGTAGTCAGGAGAATTTAGAACTCTTACAACTCAATAACAAAAAGACAACCCAGTTTTTAAATGAGCAAAAAACTCAAATAGGCATTTCTCCAAAGAAGACGTACAAATGGCCATTAAGCACATTAAAAGATGCTCACCATCATTAGTCATCAAGGAAATACAAAGAAAACCACAATGAGATATCGTTTCACACCCACTACACAGCCTAGAATTTAAAAAACAAAACCGAAAAATCACAAGTCTTGGCCAGAATGTTTAGAAATTAGAACCTTTATACATTGCTGGTAGAAATGTAAAATGGTGCAGCTGCTATGGAAAACAGTTTGGAGATTTCTCAGTAAGTTAAAGAAAATTACCATATGAGCAATTCCACTCCTAGTTATATACCCAAAAGAATTGAGAAAAGATGTTCAAACAAAAACTTGTACGTGAGTGTTCATAGCAGCATTATTTACAATAGCTACCAGGTGGAATCAACCCAAATGTCCACTGGTGAATGGATAAACAAAATGTGATATATCCATACAATGGAATATTATTCAGCCATAAAAAGGAATAAAGTACTGATACGTGCCACAACGTGGATGAACTTTGAGAACACTATGCTAAGTAAAATAAACCAACCACAAAAGACCACATATTATATGATTCCATTTACTATGAATTGTCAAGAATAGGCAAATCTGTAGAGATAAAAAGTAGATTAGTGGTTGCTTAGGGTTGAGGGAGCCAGTGGGAAAGAGAGTTATAGCTAAAGGTATGAGGTTATTTTGGAGGTTCTGAAAATGTTCTGAAGTTGACTGTGGTGATAGTTGCAGATATCTGTGAATACACTAAATCTATTGGATTGTACACTTTAAAAGGTGAATTGTATGCTATGTGAATATGTCTCTATAAAGCTGTGAAAAACCAAAAATCAAGAACAGCCAGGAAAGCTCTGGAAAGTAAAAATAATGAAGGTGAACTATAACAGATTTTTAAATATATTATAAAGGTACAATGAGCTATCTGGTAATAGTGCAGGAATAGACAGACGAGAAACAGAGAAGAGAGTGAGAAATAGACCCAAATATTCATGGAAATTTGGCATGTGACAACAGTGACATATCAAATCAGTAGGGGAAATGTGGATTATTCAACACACATCGTTTGGGACATCTGTCTTTTAGGGGGAAAAATAAAGCTGTACCTCTGCCTTCTTATACCAAAATTAATTCCAGATAGAATAAAGGTTTAAATATAAAATGAAGCCATACAATACTAGAGGAAATCTTAGATTTTGTTATAGTCTTGAACTGGAGAAGGCCTTTCTAAACATGAAACAAAGCATATAAACCACAGAGGAAAGATTGGCAAATTTGACTATTTGAAAATTAAAATCTCTCTATAGAGACATATATAGATATAGATATATAAATATATAGATATCAAAGCCCAAAAGACAAAACCAAGGAAAACCTTCACAGTCTGTGTAAAAGATAATTTCCTTAAAATACAAAGATGCCTTAAAAATCAAAAAGAAAATGACAAAACAACAAAAAAAGAAAACAAAAAGCACAGCCTTTTTCTATTAGAAAAAATGGGATAAGTTGAGAAATAGAAATGGTAAGGAAGCATAAAAAGATGCTCAACCTCAGAGTTTAACAGTACAAATTAAAACAAGAGACTGTTTTATCTCTGATGTGGTTGAAACAGCAAGGATACAGGTCATGAACGTCAAGTAGGCAAGAGTCATATCTTGCAGAGTCTCTTAGGCCACAAGTTTTATTTTAAGTGTGATAGGACAGAATTGTAGGCTGTTAAGCTGGAGAATGAGATAACCCAATTTCTGTTTTAATAGCATCACAAAAATCACTCTGACTATTATGTGTAGACGTGAACAGGGACAAAGTGGAAGCTAGAAGACGGACGGTTGCAATCATTCGAATGAAAGATGGTGGTAGATTAGGTACTGGCAGTGGAAGTGGTGAGAAGGCGTCAAATCTGAGTCCTATTTTGAAAGAAGAGTCCACGAGATTTGCTGATATATTGGATGTATGGTGTGAGAGAAAGAGAAGAGTCAAGGATAATTCCAAGATTTTGGCGCTAAACAACTGGCAGGTTTGGAAGGTGCCATTAGCTGAGTTGGCGAAGAGAGGGAAAGAACATTTCAGAGGGAGAAATTTTAAAAGTCTTCGAGCTGCTTGCTTTACATGCTAATAAAGATATTAAGCAGTTAATTGGATATGGGAGTTTTGATTTCAAGAGAGAAGTTGGGACAAGGATTATATACTTGCTGTATTGCATTTTTATTTTCATTCATCTCAAAGTATTTTCTAACTTCCTCTGTGATTTCTTTGACCCGTTGGTTGTTTAAGGGTGTCTTGTTAAATTTCCAAGTATTTGTTAGTTTTCCGGTTTTCCGTCTCTGATTGGTTTCTGGTTTCATCCCTTTGTGGTCAGAAAAGATACTTTGTATGATTTCCATATTTTTAAATTTACTGACTTGTTCTGTGGGCTCATGTATGATTTATCCTGGAGGATGTTCCATGTGCACTCAAGAAGAAAGTGTATTCTGCTGTTGTTGGGTACAATGTTCTATAGCTGTCTGTTTGGTCTGGTTGGTTTATAGTGTTGTTCAAGTCTTCTCCTTCCTTATTGACCTTCTGTCCAGATGTTCTATGCAGTATTGAAAGTAGGGTATTGAAGTCTCAAATTACTATTGTCTATTTCTCCCTTCAATTCTGTCAATGTTTGCTTCAGATATTTTGGGGGCTCTGTTGTTTGGTGCATATATGTTTATAGTTCTTATATCTCTTGAGGAATTGACAGAACTATACATTTGGGCGTTAGCAGTGTATACCTGGTATTAAAACTATGAAACTGGATAAGATCATCTGTGATGTGAATGACAGGAGAAGAGAAGAAAGCCCAGGACTAAGCACTGGGGACCTTCCAAGATCTAGAAGTTGGGAAGAGGAGAAGGAATTGACAAAGGAGATTGAGGAGGAGTGGCCAGTGAAGTAGAAGGAAAATCAGGAGTGTGGTTTGTCAGCTAAGTGAAGAAAGCGAGGCTGGTGATGAGTCAACGTAATATTCATGAATTGGAGTTCATGGCTCAAATGTGGATAATCATAGGTAAATTTGGGGATTGTGTTTATGGAATGCTCATCAAAACGAGGACTGAAAACACCCATCTCCCCCTTGCTTACTAATGCCAAGCTGGGTGCTACAGTGGAGGGGGGTTAGCTCTGTTGAGGGTTGGCATGCTTCTTCCGTAAAGACCCAGATAGTAAACATTTTAGGCTTTGTGCATCCTACAGTCTCTGTCCCAACTACACACTTCTCCTGTTGTCGTGCAAGAGCAGCCATAGACAGTACTTAAACAAACGGATATGGCTGTGCTCCAATAAAACTTTACTTAGGGACACTAAAATTTGAAATTCATATCATGTCCATGTGTCATAAAATATTATTCTTTTTTTCCTGACTATCTAAAACTGTGGAAACTATTGTTAATTTATGGGCTATTCAAAAACAGGCAGCAGGCTGGGTTCGGCCCACAGCCCATTGTTTGCTCATCTGCTCTAGATCATAACTTCTGCATTCTCTACAGATCTGAGCTCAGTAAAAGACTGATATGATTTCTCTGCAGAGTTCTCCAGGAAAACTAGAATTTGGCATGAAGACTGGCATAGGTCAGAACCCGGTGGGGCATATTGTCGAGAGTGCCTCAAAACCCAATGGACGGCAACAGAAACAACTGACTTCAACCCAGTGGTACCAAGCCATCATTCTGATAGACCTTTAGGACAATTTTGTCCATCTGGGGAGGAAATCTGAGAACTAAAGCGAAACTGGTTTTTTGGGGAGAAGGCTAAAGAACCAGGTTTGGAGAAGTGCAAGAAGGAGGACAGTTCTGGAGAGCTTGACAGCAGGAGTCATCGCAGGAAGAGTGCAAGAAGGACCTGGTGACCCAGCAATTCCTCTCCTCGCTATATATGAGAGAAATGAAAATATATATTCTCATAAACCAAAAGGCGGGAACAACTGACAAACAGATAAGTAAAATATAGTATATCCACACAATGGAATATGATTCGGCAATAAAAAGAAATGAGGTACCAATACATGCTATAACGTGGATGAACTTTGAAAACATTACGCTAAGTGAAAGAAGCTGGACACAAAAGACCGTGTGTTGTATGATTCCATTTATACGAAATGTTCAAAACAGGCAAATCTCTGGAGACAGAGAATAAATTAGTGGTTGCCTGGGGATGGAGGAGTGACTGATACAGGATATAGGGCCTCTTGCTGGGGTGATAAAAACTTAAAATAGATTGTGGCGATGGTTGCACAACTCTGCGAGTATACTAAAAACCATTGAATAGTGCAATTCACATGGCTGGATTGTATGGTGTGTGAATTATACCTCAATAAAGCTGTTATTAAAACAAAACAAAACAAAACGAAAGAATGACCTGGCTTTAAGAGACTGTCCTTCCCCTCTGCGTGTCAGGCTCATGAGGAGGCTGAGTCCTTTGCAAGTGACAAGATAAAAGGTAATTTTTGTCTAGCTTGTGAGATGTAGATCTCTCTCTCTCTCTCTCTCACACACACATACACACACACCCCTTCCCACCTGCCTTTCTGCATCTGTGAAGGGAGAACCACAGTGGCTCCTCTTGGTGCCCTGTCCAGACCCCTTTACCCACCAGTGCACCCAACCCCCAGCTGCTGTGGGTCCTGGCTGATAACTCATGATGCCCCCTTTTCTGGTAAACTGCCCTGGGTCAAAGAGGAGCCACCCCTCCCTGGAGGTTCTACACACACACTCTGGGGGCCAACCTCAGCCAGTGGCACACAGCCCAGCCCCTTTGCCTCAAGGTGGGATGTGCTCTGTCGTGTATTTGTGCCCCAGAGCGTCTCCGTGTGATCAGAAAGGAGCTAGCCTTCAGCTGAGACCGCACTCTTGCCTTTTCATTTTTAGAGACTTTTATTCTCTGCCCTAGCCTGCTTCCCTCACTTCCTCAATCAATTGCTTGAACAGGAGTCCCTGTCTCTGGTTCTGCTTCCAGCAAATCTGGCCTAAGACGGGCGCCGCATAGAACAGAGAAGTGAGATCAGGCGGGGAGGAGGCACGAGGAGAGAAAGGAAGACGACGGAGAGGGTGCCTGTGTCCTGTCCTCAGTGGATCCGTGGTTAGAGGCAGACACTGGAGGTAGTGTTTCCCAGGGGGAACTCCAGGCAGCCCTGAGCTTCCAGAAGTGAAGTTTGGCTCAGAGTTAAGGCTGAGGCCATTCTCCCCATCTCTCCATTGAGCCCCACACCCTTCGGGCACCCCAAGAGTTGGAGGCATCTGGGACAACGCCCTCGGCGTGGACACTGATATTGCTGGACAACAGTGAGTCTTTCTCTCGACAGCTCCTAGAGGCAACTACTGTTGCTCTCCTTCATGTGAATCTTCCAGAGTTGTTCTTGATAGACAAGAAAATATGTGTGTGTGTATATATAGGTGTGCATCCTAAGAGGAAGGAATCTGTTCCAGAAGCATCCCCCAACAGATCTCCCCCTCTTACATCTCATTTACTGAGGCTACCTCACTTGCTCATAGAAAACAAAACAAAAACCCACCAGCAAAGGAAATGTGCAGCCCTGGCTGCACAGCAGAATCACCTGGTATTTTTTAAAATGCCACATGCTGGGGGCCCAACCTCAGGCCAATTAAAGCAGAAGTCGAGTCAAAGGGTCCAGGGTCAGGAACGAATGACCCCAAAACTAAAACCTGGGACTGGGTCATCTCCTGCTGACAAAGAAGAAAAAGGTGGAGGAGGAAGGAGAAGTGGAAGAGAAAGACAAGATGGGTGGGCAAGTGACAAGGGAAAGGATGGAGGAGAAAGGAGGAAGCAAATATGTCCCTTCCTTTGTGGACAGAAAGGGCAGTACTCCCAGGGAAACTCTATTCCTCCTGCTTATTCGTCTGAGAACTATTTATTGAGCAAGCATGTGCTGGGTAACGAGGGTGGGGCTGTAAATAAAACAGACACCACCCCTACGCTTTTTTCACTTAATATAACCCGGTTTATATCCAGCCACAGTGTGGCAGGTCCCCGTAGCTCATTGTTTTGACTGCTGACTGACATACATGGTGTGACTATACCACGGTCTATTCTTGCACTCCCCCTTTGACGGGCATCCGGATTTCAGTTCTTATGAACAACGCTGGGATGGACATCGTTGCACAGGTTTCCAGCTGCACATGTGCAGGAGTTTTTCTTGCTGAAGAAGAAGTGAAATTTCTGGGTCACAGCATAGTGAATATTCAGCTTGAGGAGATAAAGCCAAACTGTTTTCTAAAGTGTTGTGTACAGTTCTACACTTCCGCCAGCAGTGGATGAGCATCCTACATATTTACAATAGAAATGCTCAGGACTTGTTGGAAAAAAATTAAAGAATTAAAGAAAAGGAGTTTTAGTGTCAGGAGCAGAGGAATCTCGTGGAAACCTAGAGGAGAAAGTTCAGCTCGCCAGCAAACTGGTTTTCTGTCTGGGGACAGATCACCTCCCATCTCTGCCTTTCCCTTTCTGGCTATTCCGCTCTTCTCTCTGCGGGGCAGCATCCTTGGAAAGGCTTCTCGTGTCTGTCTCCTCCATAATTTAGACTTGCCCTTGGCTTTGGGTTCCACCGCACCAGCTCTGGCCCAAATCCTACAGTATCTCACAGCTCCCATGCCCCCAAACTTGCCCTCCCTGACTTGGGATTTTAAGGAGAATAGAGCCATGTAATTGGCTTAGCTGGGGTCAGGCGTCCCAAGAGCCTCGGTCACTTTGAGGCAAACCTGACTCCCTAGGTCCACACCCTTTGCAGGGTCTGCGGGGGCAATTCTGAAGAAAGAATTACAGGTGAGACACACCCCCCAAAAGCATTTTCCACACTGATGTTTGCTCTCCCTAAAGCACAAGAGGCCACACCACATACACATTGCCAGTTAGCCTCACACAAATAAACTGGTAATTCCTCCCTCAGCGTTACAAGGCAGGAGGCAAAGAATTTAGCATGATTCTTACCCTGTAAGAATTAAAGGAAATAGGCTCTCTTATCCAGGACAATGGAAGACTCTTAGGCAGGAAATTGAGTTTCGAAGCCAACATGTAATTCAAAAAGCAAGTGCAGGCAAAATTACTCATTACCATGAAACACAGCATATGTGGTTTTGTGTCTATAACCCTGTATGGTAACCCACACGTCTAATTGAATAGTGTATGTCATATGGTGAGATAATGAAAAAGAGTGCTGTGTACCCTCTGAGGGATAATCTTCTTCATCTCATGACAACACAATCTAAACTATTGTGTTTCCTCTTTTCTGGGTATAATTGGATTTAAATGAGTTACATAATGACACACTTGATGCAATTCCAGTGGATCAGAATCTAAACACACTTACAAGCATTTCCATTCTCATGGAAAGTGCAAGAAAACCACATAAGCTGGGCATTTGACATGTTTCATGCCTTGAGATATTGCATAATGATGTTATAAAACCGTCACAATTAGCAAAACATTTAAAAACTAAGCATCCAATTCACCTGTAGTCTTATGAAGAGAAACGCAAATTAAAACTACACTAAGATACCATTTTTCATTTTTGACATTGGAGAAAATCCAAAAGTTGAATGAACACTGTTGGTGAGGCTCTGGGGAAGTAGGCGTGGTCGCCACTGCAAGCGGGCGTGTTAACTGGCATAACCTCTGTGGAGGTCACAAGGACACTATCTATCAAAATTATAAATGTGCACACTCTTGGGCTAGCAGTCTAAATTCTCAGACTTCATTCCACAGATACACTTGTACACTTGTAAAATGGCATCTACACAAGGTTAGCTGACGCAGCATTGTTTTTTCCAGCAAAAAACTGGAAACCACCCAAGTATCCATCAGGTTAAATAAAGTAGAGAACCATGAAACACAACAAAGCTGTGAAAAAAAAGCCACCTTCCACAAACTGATATGGAGAGATCTCAAGAGATATCAAGCAAAAAAAGCAAGTTGAAAAACAGTGTGTATCATTGTGAATAAATATGCTCTCTTTTCTGTAAAAAGTTGGGAGGATACAAAAAATATATATGTATATATGTATATGCATATTTGCATAAGTACCTTTTAAAGATACCTAAGAGACTAACAAAAGTGGGTACCCGGGGCCAGCCCATGGCCCGTTGGTTGAGTTCAGCACACTCCACTTTGGTGGCCTGTGTTCAGTTCCTGGGCGCAGACCTATACCACTTGTCGGCAGCCATGCTGTGGCAGCGGCCCACATACCAAATAGAGGAAGATTGGCATAGATGTTAGCTCAGGGTGAATCTGCCTCAGGAAAAAAAAAAAAGTGGGTAACTGGAAGGTGGGAGGGCACAACCCAGCTTAGGTGGACAGACGATAGCGGTTGAACAGAGACTTTTTGCTGCATAAATTTTCATACGATTAGATTTAAAAGCATGTGAATGTCTTCCCTTTTCAAAAATTAAGTTTTAAAAAATTTAAATGCAGTATAAAAGGAAAAAAGAAATCTAGCAACCAGAACATGAAGACAAACCTCTACAATCTTGGAGCAAAATATTTTATGCCATTAAATTAACAAAATGTTATTTTAAAAGTATATTTCATCCTTAATGCTTTCATCCATAATTATCTTGAAAGTCAAAATAATTATGCTGAGTGAAAGAAGCCTGACTCCTGGAAAGAGTGCGTACTTGTGTGATGCCATTTCTATCAAACTCCACACAGTGCAAACTAAGCTATAGTGACGGACAGCAGATCAGTGGCTGCTAGGGGCTGGAGGAGCAGGAAGGGTGGGAAGAAGCAATTGCAAAGGGACACGGCACAACTTGCAGGTACGAGGGTTATGTTCACTATCTTGACTGTGTGATGGTGTCATAGGTGCACACATGTGACAAAACTTATCAAACTGTGCATTTTCAATATGTGCAGTTTATGGTCAATTACACCTCCATAAGTGTTTTTAAAAGTTAGTTTCACCATTTTTCTCTATTTTTTTATTTCAATTTTGTTGTATTTTATAATGTTAGGGCAGGAATTATGTATATAACTTATCAATAATTTTACATGTGTTTGAAGGTGCATGTTCAAAACTTTGTCTTGAGAGAGGTGTGGAATCGCAAACGGTCCGGAGCTCCTGGTTGAAGCCTGTGCCAAACCCAGCCACAGAGGCGAAGCCCACACATTTGACCGCTGCTCTCTACTGCCCCCTGCTGTAAGTAGGTTTTGTAGCCACCTGAACCTCCTAGACCAGCGCCGGGATTTTAGCGATGAGAGATGCATCCAGAGGCAAACGACTTTCATTAGAGATCTGCCTAGAACCAAACTCCTCTAAACCACACACACGCACGCCTGCACGCGCACACACACTCACACACATATACACACATACACACGCACACACACTCACACACACACAGCAGAAAGCAGCTCCAGAGCCTGTACCACACTAGCCTCAAAGGAGATAAGAAAGGAACCATTCAAAGCCATGAAGGACAAAAAACAAAAGTGAAATGACCAGGCTGAAGTCCAGCTTCAAAACCCTTCCACTCGTGGGGCAGTGGGTGGAAAGGGGTCTCGGGCTCCCCTGGAGGCCAACACTCGCCTCCATCCTTTCTCAGCGTAACTCAAAGACTCAAAACCAAACCTCTCGTCAGCCAAGGCGGCAAGAAAAGTTAACTCTGAGAGTTATTCTGGCTACTTCCAGGGAGCTCTGGGACAAGCGCAGGCTCAGGTAGGGACTTACAGTGCCCCTTCACTGTTGCTTCCAAGGACTTCTGAGAGGGTAAGCCCGTTGCTTCAGCCTAGGCCGCGCTGTGACACGTGGCCAAAAACTCACCTTCCACCGAGTTCCTATTTCAAATTGCGCTCTGTGATGGATCCAGCCAAGACTCATCCTACAGGATTAGAGGATGTGCCCGAGATAACCCCAGCACTAAGTAAGACAAGCCTATAGTGTCCCAAATAAGCCACCACCCTACCAATGCTACCACTATTACCATCAGTTCCTGTTTCCACAGAGATGTAAAACTCACAGCCATATGATTTCATCTGACGGAAATGAAAGAGACAATGTGTCCAGAGCATCTTCTCTTTGAGAGGCAATATAGCACAGAGGTTAAGAACTTGGGGTTGGGAATCAGACACACCCAGATTCTGATCCTGGCTCTTTAATTTTGCTTTTAAGTTATGTATCCAGGGAAAGTGAGCGCTGAACTTCTCTAAAACTTCTAGGTAACTCAGTTTTGTCATCTATAAAATGGGGGTAATGGTAGTACCCACTTTTTAGGATTGTTACAAGAAATATGAGACTACAGGTGCAAGGTTCTGAGCACGACACCTGACACGACTCGAACACTCGTATCTTTACTATTACTGTTGGTGGTGGTCTATCTTTCCCTTCTCGTCCCCCCAAGTCCCAGTCTTGATGGGCTGGAAGGACTCAAAGAGGGGCTGGGCTGGATCACGTTGCTCCATCAAGGCCTCCAAATTGGAGCAGAGTCTCTGATGTCTCCCTTTTCCAAAGTTCTAGAAGTCAAGAGGACCCATAATGATATCTCAGGACCAGCTTCACACCCCAAAATTTAGAAAATACAAGGAAATATCAGAAGCAAATATGACGACAGCAGCAGTTTTAAACTGAAACAGCGGGCCGGCCCCGTGGCCAAGTGGTTAAGTTTGCGTGCTCCTCTTGGGCGGTCCCGGGTTTTGCAGGTTCAGATCCTGGGCGCGGACATGGCACCGCTCATCAGGCCATGGTAAGGTGGCGTCCCACATAGCACAGCCAGAGGCACGCACAACTAGAATAGACATCTATGTACTGGGGGGCTTTGGGGAGAAGAAGAAAAAAAAAAAAAAAAAACAAGATTGGCAACAGGTGTTAGCTCAGGTGCCAATCTTTAAAAAAAAAAAAGAAAGAAAGAAATGCTGATCAATGAGGGATTGAAAAATAATAATAATAAAATAAAATTGAAACACTGATTCTTTCCTCAAGTAGCATTTCCCACCCCAAAAGCAAGAACCCAGATGCAAACGTCTAAACTCGTGTGGCTTTTGACAGCCAAAGGGAAAATATGTTGGTGGGGGAGAGAGAAAGTTTTCTTGCTTTCTTAGCTTTGCCAAGATACCAGTTGTCCTAATTTCCCCCACCTCTGGACTTAAGAGTGTGGGAGAAATCTCCCATCAAGAGGTGAATCCCCCCACCTTCTGGGAGTGAGGTTTCTACCCATGGCGTGTATCTCCTCTCTCACAGCATGGTATCTTACACACTGAGACCAGTGGCTCTCAAACTCTAGGGAGCATCGGAATCATCAACACAAATTTCTGGGCCCCACCGTCAGAGTTTCTGACTCAACAGGTCTGGGGTGGGGCCAAGATTTTGTAATTCTAACAAGTTCCCAGATTCTGCACTAGAAACAAGCCCCAGAAGAGAAATCAATTTGCAAGAGCTTAGCCCAGTTGAGACAAGAGCCTGCCCTCAATAAGTGCTTCTGCTCTCAAAGTCTGAGCATGCAGAGAATCTCAGGTTGGGTCCTCTGAAGGCAGAGCCTGAGACAAGGATTCGAGTGCACGGGATTTGTTGAGAGAATCTCTCCAGGAGAAACCTGTAAGGGAGGGAGAAGAACAAGACAAGGCAGAGGGAGAGACGAAGCAAAGATGTAGTCTCTGGGGTTTGGGAGCATAAGCGGTGCTGCAGAACGGTCCCTCCTTGAGACCAGGGGCACAGCCTTTCTGAGGACAACAGAGATGGGAGGAGCAGGGTGACTTCAGAAGCAGCGGCTTGCATCAGCGATGCGCTGGAGAAGGGAGACAGCTGTGAGCTGCTAACAGCCAACACGGCAGGTGGGAAGTAGTGGTGGGACGTCACAGTGTCTACTACACAGGGAACTTCCTCTGACCCACGAGTAGATATTACCCAACAAACCTAAAGCTGACACTGCAAGCTTTCGCTTTTGGGGGGAATGAGGTTTCCTTTTACAACGTTCTTATATTTTATTAAGAAAATTAAACAAAGCTGCTACGTACGAGACCCATCATACTTTGACCACAAAAACATAGATCCACTGGCCTGCTTCTCTATTTGTTTTTAACCTTTCACTGATCTATAACCAGTGGTGTGCTGGTAAAATTTTAACAACCAGCTCTCCAAATGTAGCTCTGACCTGTACTTTGGTTGCTATTTCTGTTTACATTAACAACAAGGAAGAGGAAGGTGAAACGCCAGAAACGAATTTCAGAACTTCACTCATTCTGCAGTGATGTGACGTCAACAACTTATTTGCTGAATCAGATAACAGGTTTCAAATGCGGAAAGAATAGTTCCCTGATTTCTTTTCTGCCATTCACAGACACAACACATTTTTAAATTTAATCTGCATTATTAATATTTTATTCATCACTTTCTTAAGTCTAGGCAATCAACAAAATAATAAATCAAGCTCTGATTTGTAGCGTCTGCCTATTTCCATGGTGGGAATACTCCCACCACCGCTTTTTCGACCTGCTAATGTGACGTCGCTGAGTGTGGAGTTGGGATATGATGTGTAGTAGAAACCATTATAGAGTATTTCCACTATACAGATATCATAGATGTAAATGATCCCGAGCAGAGAAAACAGCAAAATAATTAGGAAGTGATGAGTTTTGAGTATTTATCACTTTTGTTTTAAATATAATATATTTAATTGTAAATTGATATAATCTCATTTTTAAGGATGGCTGTGATTAACTGACGGCTCAGAAAATTCCAGAAAACGTAACAATCAGCTTTCATGAACCGACTCCAGCACACCAATGCAATATACTCAAAGTGCTCATGCAAGCAACACTCACATCAACAAACAACACAACCGGAGCCCCAGAAGGCTCCCGACAGCCTCCTCGCGGTCACTAGCCACCTCCCTCCCTCTACCCGCTCCGTGGGTAACCAACACCCTGACTTCCAAAGCGTGGATTAGACGCCTGGTTTTCTAGTTTCTGCAAATGGAATCCTAAACCTGCAGTTTGAAGTGTTACCACTAGAGGCCTCTCGTGGGGCAAAGACGGAATGCTCCTCCCACCGAATATACAGGATGCTCCACCCAAACCCAAGCGTTGGGCGCTGACTCACGTCGCTCCTCTGTAAGGAGGCCATTGGTGACTCACGGCGGAGGGTGGGAGGAAATAAAGGCCTGAGCGCCGTATCTGAGCGTGGGTGAGGCCCCAGGGGGGATGTGAGGACCAAGTTTGGGCAGAGAAATCCCACCGGGGTCTTTGACCTCAAACCGTGTGTGGTCTGCCAGTGCGCTAGCTGGTCCCGTCCAGTGAGCGCCGCTGCTGCCCAGGTCGTAACCGGCCCAGCTGCCGCAGTGGCTCCTTTATGGGGAGGAGGTGAACCCACTGGAAAACACAGCGAGGGAAGCCTAGGAGAAAGGAAGTATGACACAGAGGTTAAGTTCACAGACTCGGGAGTCGAGCAGAGCTGGGTTTCAATCACTGCCTCTTCACTTACTTTGTAAAAACCTGTAAACTTGGGCGAATTACTTACGCTCTCTGAAATTTAGTTTGCTCATCTGTAGAATGGGAGCAATAAAACCTTCCTTGCGAGTTTGTTAACAGATGAGGTAAGGCAATATATCTGAAGCAAGGAGAGAGTCTAATATATTCTTTCAACAATGACCTTTTATACTTAGGATGATGGGAAGACTTAGTTTGTGAAGGCATTTTAGAGGGCTGAGTTATTACACACAAACTGGCAGGGTGTGGAAACGGGGATTAAAACTGCTCTGCGTAGGATATGAATAGTTATTTCATTTGGGCAAGGACTTACATGCCCATTAATGCATACACGCACACCATATGTAGACATCTACTTTTACAGAAATGGGATAGATACATGATGATACTTTTTTGAGCAGCTTTTTAAAAAAGTCTTTTTTGCTGGGTTTACCCCTTCATTGGTATAACATATCCCCTCCAGCCTATGGCAAAACCCTTGTTAACAAACCAGTATATTGAATTCTGTTTCTATCTGTGCTCATATAAAATAATTTGCAAACATAGACATATACACACTTGGATTTACAAGAATAGGTTCCTCTAATAACCATCACCCATAGATCATTAAAGCAGCAGATTTTTACAGAAGCTATTTGGAATCTTCATGGTGACCAGTTCAGGCTCCTTTCCTTTTGAGTAAATTCATTGTTTGTCCAAAAAAAAAAAAAAAAAACCAGTAGTTTCCTGTAATGCTCTTTTCTGCATCTTGCTCTTCTTAATATGTCACAGAAATATCTTTCTGAGCTAATGAAATATCACTGTATTATTTTTCGTGGCTGCATAATACTCCAAAGTGCAAATGTTCTGTAATTAGGTCAGCTATGTGCCAGCTGAAGGCGACCTGCCTTGTTTCTGCTTATTTTCACTAAGAACAGTGCTGCAATAAGCGCCCTTATACCACTACCATTATGGACTTTTTAAAACCTATATAATATATTTTTAACAGATTTTTTTTGTTAAGACCTTTTATTTTTATGAGAAAGAGCCCAAAGAGTGAGTTTTCCAGGTCAAAGGGGTTGTGCATTTTTTATTTTAAACAACTGTTTCCAGATTGCATTCAAAAAAGTCGGTAACAATTTACATTTCCGCCAGCCTCCTATGACAGTGTGCCCTTCTCCAAATCCTTGGCAGCAATCGATTTAGCCTTCTTTGTTTGTTTGAGGTGCTTTTCTTTTTATTATGGACATTTTCAACCATTTTGAAACCAAATAGAATAGTATAATGATCCCCAAATACTCACAACTCAGCTTCAGCAATTAGCAACATTCTGCCGTTACTGTAGCCTTCTTTTTAATTTTTGCAAATTTATGGGCATAAAGTGATATACTTGTTACTTTTTAAAAATCTTGTTTAAAAATTTCTCTGACTGCCCATGATTTTGAGCACGTTTGCATGTTTGGAGTTGATCTTATGTAAGTGCCTATTCATAGCGTTTGCATATTTTTTGGTTCTTTGTCTTTTTCTTGTCAGTTTATAGGAGCAGTTTGTATATTATAGATGTTAATCTTTATTTGTCTTCTGTGTTGCTAATATTTTTCTAATCCCATGTTTGTTTATGATATCTTTTGCCCTTCTAATGTGTTTTATTTTTTGTATATTTTAGATATACCTTTTTTTTTCCTTTATAGTGTCTACATTTCCTGTATTGCATAAGAAACCACCACCACCGCCACTCTAGGCTGGTGCAACCACTTTGGAAGATTGTTGGGCAAAATATGCTGTAGCTGAGTGTGCATGTATCTTCTGACCAGCAGTTCTGCTTCTAAATATATACCCAACAGAAATGCATAGATGTGCAAAATGCGTGTGCGAGAATAGTCATAGCACTCTTTATATTAGCCAGAAACTGGTGGGAAAAAAGCCTAATGCCCATCAACATTAAAATAGATGAATAAATCAAGCTGTATTCACACGACGTAATACTGTACAGCAATGAGGGTGAACTACAATTGCACTTGATGACATGGACAGTCTCACAAAAATAATATTGAAAAAAGGAGCCAGACGTAGAAGAGAACATACTGAATGATTCCATCTATATAAATATTAACAATAAGCAAAACTAATTCATAGTGTTAGACGTCAGGGTAGAGGTTAGTCTTAGAATGGGGCACAGGGACCTTCTGGGGTTGTTGGTCATGTTCTGTTTCTTGATCTGTGTATAGATTAAAGGGATGTGTCTGCTATGTGACCTACGGTTTGGACACTTTTCTGTAGGTGTGAGATACTTCAATACAAAGTTGACAAGATCCACATGGAAACCTGCACACGGATGTTTCTAGCAGCTTTAATCATAATTGCCAAGACTGGGAAGCAACTAAGATGTCCTTCAGTAGGTGGATGGATAAATAAACTGGATGATGGTACATCCAGACAAAGGAATATCATTCACCCACGAAACAAACGAGCTATCAGGCCATGAAAAGACATGGAGGAACCTTAAACGCATATCACTAAGTGAAAGAAGCCATTTGAGAAGGCTACATTCTGTGTGATTCCAAATATGACTTTCTGGAAAAGGCAACACTATGGAGACAGGAAATAGATCAGTGGTTGCCAGGGACTGGGGGGAGGGAGGGGAGACTAGGAGGAGCACAGAGGATTTCGAGCGCAGTGAAAATACTCTACATGATACTATAATGGTGGATACGTGTCGTCATAAATTTGTCCAAACCCATAGAATGTACAACCCAAGAGTGAGCCGTCATGTAGACTGTGGACTTTGAGTGATAATGGTGTGTCAATGTAGGTTCATCTGTTGTAACAAATGTACCGCTCTGGGGAGGGCTGTTGATAACGTGGGAGGCTGTGCATGTGTTGGGGGCAGAGGGGATATGGGAAATCTCTGGACCTGCTGCTTAATTTTGCTGTGAACCTAAAGCTGCTCTAAAAAACAAAAAATCTATTTCAAAAAATAGGGGGATTTACTTGCTTCCTGATGGATAGATAATTATGCCAAGGCATTCATTACATTTTTCCAAAGAATTAAAATATCATCTGTGTCATTTATTAAATTCTCACATATACTGATAGATATTTCTGGATTCTCTATTCAATCCAACTGATACATTTCTCTATTTGTTGATTCCGGTGCTAAAATGATACTGATATTGCAGTTTTACAGTATATTCTGATATCTGGTAGGACAAGCCCCCTTCCCATTATTCTTCCTTTTCACAATTTTCTTGACTATTCTCAGGCATTTATTCTTGCATGTGATCTTTATTTTAGCCAATTTTTAAAAACCTTGGGTTAATAGAATTTCACTACACTTATAATTTAATTTGGGGAGAATCGACATTTTAATTATATTGTCTTCCCACATAGGGTCATATTTTTTATTTGTTCACATTTTGTTTATATCTTTCATAAGATTTTATAGTTTTCTTCACAAAGGTCCTGTGCCTTTCTAGTTAAATTTATTCCTAAGGATCTTCTTTTTATTGCTATTATGATTGGAATATTTTTCCTGTTACTGTTTCTGTTTGCTCCATTCTTTTGCTGGAATGGAGAAAGGCTATTGGTTTATGTATATTTGTCTAGGAGCAGAGACTGAAGAGCGCAAACTGAGGTATGGAGAAGAAATGTAACTTTAGTTCTTTAGAACTCAATTTAACTGCTTATTTTGAGCTCCCGTTGTGCCAGGTGGAAGAAATTCAGCCCCATCTGGCTTCCCCAGCTTTTCCCCAGGGCGGGTTTAAGTTTCATGCAGTTTACATAGTGCCAAGAGACAAGAGGGCACAGGGTCCCTGTCATCATCTGTGCCAGCTGGCTCCCCCTGAGATGTCCGTGGTTTCATTGGGTCCCATCTCTTGTCCCTGCCGGTCTCTGCTGCATTGTCCTTCTTTTCTTTTGTAAGAGTCTCTCCTTCTTCCTCTCTCTCTCCCTCTCGCCCCCTCAGGCATGTGGCAAACATTCCCCCACATGCATATCGCGCTAGACAGTGGGGACCTCCTTCACTCTCCCTCTCTGCCCAGACACAGCATGTGGCTATGCAGCTTCTCCAGGTCTTAGTACTTCCCCAGGCTCTGCCCGGGAAGCGAGACAGATCCCCTTTGCCCTTGGACCCCACAAACCTACGTGGGGCCTGTCCTTGAGTGAGGGGGTTGCAGCATGGATCCCCCTTTCTCGGGGACCTGTGGCATCTTCTCACTCCTTGTTCCTCCTTCCTCTCCGAGTCTGGGGAATCTTTTCTATGCTCATTACTCCTTCTCTCAAGTCTAGGTTCATGCCCCAACTTATTTGAAAACTCAAAAGCTAAAAGAAGCTTCGTTTTCTCTTTCTGCTTCCTCATCCCTTCTCTGAGGCAATAAGTTCAGAGCAGCCTGACTTGAATAGGAGAGGGGCTGTCGGGGGAAAAAGAAGCTCAGGAGGGGCAAAACATTGTTAATATTTCAACACAGTGTTTCACCAGACATGCAAGCATAGGAAGAAGCGTCCTGGAGGAAATACGACAATGGGAACAGAGATGCTCTATTTCCAGGAGATGGAAACATGCAGGAATTTTGCTTTCTTATTTATATTTTTCTGAATTTTACAAACTTTCTAGAATGTGTATTACTTTTAGCATGACACACAAAAAAAACAATGATTTATTCCAGTTCATTTGTAGTTTGTATTCTAGGAGAATCAAATTTATCACATGAGGAATTACTATGAATCCAAGTGTAATTAACAAACACGAAGCATGTTCCAAAACAAATGCACAGCGTACAAACTATAAAGCGTAAAGGAGGGCTCATTCACACACTCAGTAGCTTGGGTTGGTTTCTAGAGTGGCAAGCAATCACTTTTGCTATGAAGTTGGGATGATTTTGCTGATTTTGGAGTCTTGAAACCACTAAGCCTGGAGGAGTGAGTAAACCAAAGACTTCCTCATGCACGTATTTCTAAAAGAGGTTTTTGTGCCTTGAGGCTGTTGTGGTTTCTAAGGCTACATTTGATGAAAGAGGGTGCCTTAGACTGGGTCCTTAAAAGCAGAGCCTGACACAGAGATTCTCGCCCAACTGCTGTGTTGGGAAGAACCCTCTAAGAGAAGGTGAGTGAGAGAAGCAGGTGGGGCAGGGGAAAGAGCCAAGTAAAGGGTGGGTCTTGGCTGGAGACTGGCTGCAGCCTAATCCTACGGGGACCTCTGAAGCACAAATTGCGCCACAGAGTTGGTTCCACCTTGAGGCAGAGGGGCCAGTCTTTTGCACCACCATGTCGGTCAATCATGGGCGGGGGGCACTAGTCTGCTGCAGTCAGCCAAGGGTAATTCTATAGAGAAACAGGCACCTGTGAGCCAGCACAGCCCACCCTCAGAGCAGCTGGGAGATGGAGGTGCCAGCCAGGCAAGATTGACTTGGGGTTACTTGGGCCAGCCTGGGTAATCATGAGCTGACTACAGCACGGGTCAGGGTTAGTGTGTAGGAGCAGCTGACACTGAAGCCACCAATGATGATGGCACGATTTGGGGTGGAGATGAAGGCTACAGGCCAGCTAGCAAAGTCTTCAGCGACTGTGAGAGTGTGAGCAGAAGGGCCAGGGAAGGCAAAGAGGAGGTGGGGGAGAAGGTAGCAGCCCGGGGCTGCATGATCCTCAAGTCAGCAGGGATTTTGACACAAGGAAGCAGGAGAAGTGAATGAGCCGAAATCTGAAAACCAGCTGGACCCCCGCAGGCCCTCCTTGAACCCACTCCGGGAGGTCTGGCTACAGCCAGGACTGTAACCGCGGTGGCAAGGGTCCTTTGTGCTGTATTGTCTGCTATCTAATGCTTGGGAATCTTAGCTCTAGAAGACAGGGATCCTATCTCTCCTGCTTACCAGCCTGGCATATTAAATACATATTTATTGAATGAATAACTGAGTCAATCAATTAACCTGTATTTCATCATTTCTCAGGGCAGGCCACCAGCATAGTAACAAAGAGCATAAGCCTTGAGGTCAGACATCTGAGTCTGATCCAGTCCTGGGCCTCCGCTTTCACATCCGTGATGCTGTGAAGATTAAATGAGCTCGTGGTGGATGTAAGGCACGCGGTACAGCACTCGGCAGGTGGCAAATTTTCCACAAATGGCCTCCGTTGGTAAGATCCCTGTCCCAGGAAAGCTCAGAGCTATCCTTGCGGGGTGACTGGGGATGCAGGTGTGTGATGGGAAGGGCGGAGGAAGGAGCGGAATACAGGCTGAGGTTGCGCCCAAGCCTTTGCGTACCCAACTGGCCCAGCCCGGGGCGGAGTCTCCTCCGGGCCGGGCGGGGGCTGTGCTGTGCCCTGGAGGCACCAGGGGAGCGGGCGTGCCCTGCGGCTGCCCTCGGCTATGGCGAGCGCGGCCCGGGGGTCCGGCCCGTGGCCCCCGCTCCGGCTCCAGCTCGTGGTCCAGCTCGCGGCGCTCATCGGGACCCTCGCGCCCCAGGTGAGAAGCGGGGCGGACGCGGAGTCTCCGAGGCCGGGTCCGGGGCGCGGGGGGCTGGGGCGCGGCGGGACCACCGGGGGCGCCTCGCCCTCTCCCGGGTCCGGGTCGCCCCAAGTCGGCCTCTGGCCAGTGAAAACCTCCTGACTTCGGGGAGTTACCCAGTTGCCCTCACCAACACCTAGCTGGAGAGCCATGCCAGCGTGGAAAGGCGCAGGTGGACGGAACGGCCCGCCCCTCCCGCAGGTGGAGAGAACAGCCGGCGGGCGGGGGGCCCGGCTTGACTGTGGTCCCGCTGAACCGTCTGGGACCCGGCTGCCTTGGAACGCGTGATCAACGTAGGGGTCCTCTGTCGAGAAAGGCGCCTACACACCCGGTTTTAAGGCAAATTCAGGCAGTTCACAGCGCGCCCCATACCCGTGACTGGACCCCGGGTTCCGAACCGCTGGGATAAATAAGTAGATGTGGGGATCCGGTCCAGCGCTGCTGGGAGCGGAAGAGTCCAGTCTTACAGAAATGCAGCGAGAAGGCGAAGAGCCGCAGACCAGAAGCCACTTGTGCAGCCTGGAGACCCCGAACAGCTAGCAGGATCCCGGAGCTGGCTGTTCCTGCCACCCCCAGGCCCCGCGTCCAGCTCTGGGTCCACCCCGCGGTTGCGAAGTAGGAATGCGGGGCCCAGTGTGGCAAGATCGAGTGTTTCCAGAAAAATTGGAAAAAACTAGAAATGAGAAAAATTGGAAATCTAGATTTTTTTCAAGTGAAATCCTCCATTTTTTTAAATTGGCAGCTAGTTACAAACACATTTTTAAACACAGTGATTGTCAGACAAAACTCAACTGTGGGCCACCAGTGTGCAGCTTCTTCTCTGGGCCACTCTCCCTGCTGGCGTGGTGCAGAGCAGGGAACAGGCCCCGCAAGAGAGGGCCTGGAAGGCAGTTTCCTGACTCTTCACCAAAACCGCTGGCTCCGCCCCAAACCTGAGGGTCCTGGAGCCCTAAGTGGCCTTTGCAGGGGTGCGGCTGGGCCACCCGGATGTTAGGGTTCCTGCTGGGAGCTCAGCCTCACCCTGTTTGCTCAAGGAGGGGCCAGAGCAGGTGAGTTAGCCCAGCAGGGGCCAGATGGAAGGGCAGCTCTGACCCTCCCTCCCTCGGCCACCCCCAGTCTTGGTGCAGGGGGCCCACTGGAGCCTGGCTCCAAAAGCAGCTGGGCCGGTTTGGGAAGACAGAAGGGGTCATCCCAAAAGAGGCAGACAGTGTGGCAAAGGAGAAGGAGACCAGGCTCTGGAGTCCCAGCGATGGTGGTTCGAGTCTCAGTTCTGCCATTCGTTTTCTGTGTGGCTTTAGGCCAATTACCTAGCCTTCCTGAGCCTTAATCTCCTCCACCTCTACAGTAGCGAGAACAGCAGCACCAATCATGGGGAGGCTGTAAGGGTCAGTGGAGTCCTTTAGTAAAGGCCTCAGTCTTCTTGGAAAACCGGAAGGGACTGAGGGGGAAGGGAAGAGGTGAGACTTTAGACACAGACACAGTGGGAGCTGGAGAAAAGCTGAGAGAAGCCAGACAGCACTGAGTTTCTTCCACCTGGCATGAAGGGAGCTTAAAATAAAAAGTTAAATTGAGCTGGCTCCCTCTGTAACCCCTCTCTAGGGTCAAGGAGATCAATGGGTGGGGCCAGCCGCTTCTCCAATCATCCTTCCTTCTTTCTCTGTCCACCAGAGGAATAGGGAGTCACAGCCAGCCCAGCCTGGGGAGAGGACAAGGGTGGTCCCAGGCCTCTCAGAGGAGGCCGCTTTGTTTCCCACTGCAGGTCCAGATGCTCAGCCCAGAAAGTCTCCTGCTGGTGTCCACCCTGGATGGAAGTCTCCACGCACTGAGCAAGCAGACAGGGGACTTGAAATGGACACTGAAGGATGGTGAGCAAGAGGCAGTCACGTCTGCCTACTTAGGCCCTAAGTTGGGGGCGTGGGGCAGGGGTCACCGAGACATAGAGGATAAGGATAAGAACACAGAGTCTAGAATCCAACCAGCAGTGTCTGCAGGCAGCTTCACCACTTACCAGCTGTGTGGCTTTGGGAAATTCACTTCACCTCTCTGAGCCTCAATATGCTCATCTGTAAAACGGGGCCAAGCATAGCGACCTTGCCTCCCAGAGTTCTTGGGAGGATTACATTACACGCATGTCAAATGCTTGGCTTGGTGTCTGGCACACAGTAAGCACCCAATGAATATGAGTTGTGCTTTTCAATGGGGAGCCTGGAGGGGGCTCATGCTCCATGTCCCTGTCCCTGCAGATCCCGTCATCCAAGGGCCAATGTATGTCACAGAGTAAGTGAGCCTGCGGTCTTTTAAGGAGGGGGCATCTGGGAGGTGGGGAAGCCATTGTTGTCTGGAGGGAGCTTGGTGAGGGGGAGGGTGGCATCTCAGAAGTAAGGGCAGAAATTTGGGTCTGGAGCTCCATGGTGCTTCCTGCAAGGGTGGGCTCCTGCTAGCTGGGAAATTGGAGGGAAAGCAGGCCTGCATGAAACCAGGGGGCGTGCACCCATTTTCTCCCATTCCTCTCTGCTCCACAGGACAGCCTTTCTCTCAGACCCAGCTGATGGCAGCCTGTATATCTTGGGCACCCAGAAACAACAGGGATTAATGGTGTGTTTCCTACAGAGCTTGGGGTGGGAGAGAGCCCGGGCTTCTGTGAGCCAGAGCACGGGGGGCAGAGGGGGCTCTATGGTCAGAATCTGAGTGTCCTGCAGAGGATTAAGCCAGGGCTCTGAGCACGTTATGGGAAAGCTGTCTGGAGGGACCTGTTGAAAGGAGGTGCCGGCGTGGTTCTGGCTGTGTCTGCAGAGCAGGCTGACTGTCAGGCCTCAGAGGATGTCATGGGGTTTCTCCAGGACTCTCAGAGTTTTAAGGGGAAACCTACGTCTCAGTTAGCTTTTGCTAAATAACAAATCGCTCCAAAACTCAATAGCTTAAAAAACAGTTTACTTAACTCCCAGTTTTGTGAGATGACAGTTTAGGCTGGGAAGTCTTTTTTTTTTTTTTTTTTTAGCAAGATTATCCCTGAGCTAACTACTGCCAATCCTCCTCTTTTTGCTGAGGAAGACTGGCCCTGAGCTAACATCCATGCCCATCTTCCTCTATTTTATATGTGGGACGCCTACCACAGCATGGCTTTTGCCAAGTGGTGCCATGTCCACACCCAGGATCAGAACTGGCAAACCCTGGACTGCCGAGAAGCGAAACATGTGAACTTAACCGCTGCACCACCGGACCAGCCCCTAGCTGGGTGGTCTTGATGGAACTTGCTCAGGCATCTGTGGTCAGCTGCTGGTCACCTACATGGCTCTTTCTCAAAGTTGGTTGGGGGTTGGCTGGGCTTTGACAGAGGCCACCGGGCCATGTGTCTCATCCTCCAGCAGGCGAGCCTGGGCTTGTTCACATGGTGTCAACAAGGGAACCAAAAGCAGCCAGAGAGGACAAGGCCCATGCACAAGCTCTTGTCAAGCTTTGCTTGTGTCACATTCGCTGATGTCTCGTCAGCCAGCTCTGGTGGTCTAGTGGTCAAGATTCGGCGCTCTCATCACCCGGGCCGGCTTTGTTTCCTGGTCAGGGAACCACACCACCCCTCTGTCAGTTGTCAGACTGGCAGCATCATGTTGCTGTGATGCTGGAAGCTACGCCATTGGTATTTCACATACCAGCAGGGGCACCCATGGGCCCATGGTGGACAGGTTTCAGCGGAACTTCCAGACTAAGACAGACTAGGAAGAAGGACCTGGCCACTCACTTCCAAAAAAATTGGCCATGGAAACCCTGTGAATAGCAGGGGAGCATCATCTGATAGAGCACCAGAGGGTGAGCAGATGGCACACAAAGGCCGGGCAGGGTTCTGCTCTGCTGTCCACAGGGTCACTAGGATCAGAATCAGCTCGACGACACCAACACAACATGTCTCATCAGCCAAAGCAAGTCACAGGGCCAAGTGCAGACTCAAGTGGGGAAGAAACAGACCCACCTATTTACAGGAGGAGCTGAAAAGCTACCTGCACAGGCACACACACAGGGAGAGGAGGAATCTGTGGCCATTTTTCCCATCTTCCGTGTCAGGACTCTCTCTGATGAGGGCTATTGAACATGACTCTGGATTTATCGCAGGGGATGGGGTGGAATGTGCTTTGTCAGAATTCTGACTGTGCCATGGGAAGCCTGCCAGAAAAGTCTTAAGTATGTGATTTAGGAAGCTATGGAGCAAAATGATTAAGTGTGCTGGTTCTGGAAACTGTCTGCCTGGGTTCAGGGCCTGGACCTGCCACTCACAAGCTGTGTGACATTAGCCAGGTTACTCAGCCTCTCTGAAAAATGGGAATGATAATAACCGTACTAGTGAAAGTCTGTCTGTGTCTCTCTGCTCTCGTTCCTTCCTGGAACTTCTCCCTTGCCCTAGAAACTGCCCTTCACCATCCCGGAGCTGGTTCACGCCTCCCCGTGCCGCAGTTCCGATGGTGTCTTCTACACTGGTAAGCGTCCCTCCAGCCTGTGGGTCAAGGTCCAGCCAGCAGGGACCGGGGTTATGATGGGCCAGCTGGGCACAGAACAAATACCCTCTCCCACACCATCTTGAGAGCTGGCCCACTTTCCACCTCCACAGGCCGGAAGCAGGATGCCTGGTTTGTGGTGGACCCTGCGTCCGGGGAGACACAGTTTACGCTGACCACAGAGGGTCCCTCCGCTCCCCGCCTCTACATCGGCCGAACGCGTGAGTCAGGCTGCAGCTGCTCCCCAAGCTCTGGGCAGCCCCCTCCTTTGCCCTGCCCAGGCCTGGCAATTGCTATCCAAGTTGAATTGTGGCCAGTGAGTCAATCTGTCAGTCAGCAAACATTTCATTGAGCACTGAACAAGGAGCTGAGGATACAGCAGTAACCAAAACAGACCTGGTTTCTGCCACTGTGTTGCTCACAGACTCCGGCCTCTAAGCCAGGTGTTTGAGCACTCACCCCTACAAGATAATGTCCCCTGGGGTGGGAGTGGGAGAATTGTCATATGAGTGTGCCTGGTAACCTTGCTTCTGGGCATCCCCAGAGTACACGGTCACCATGCATGACCCCAGGACCCCGGCCCTGCGCTGGAACACCACCTATCGCCGCTACTCCGCACCCCGAATGGATGGCTCGCCTGGGAAATGTGAGTGCTGCCTCTCTCTGCCGCCCCCGTGGAGCAAGGCCACCAACTCAGGGATCCCTGAGTGGCATCCACGACCAAGCCCTACCCCATTGTGACCCACCCTGACCTCCTCAGGGACCCCGCGTACTGAATGATACACTCTGATGGGTAACCTTAGTGGCCCCCTCAACTCCCGGCCTGACCCTCCTGTGACCTGAGAGCCCTTAACATCCTAACTCTCGCACACCCCCAGAGAACCCAGCCAGGTGACCCTGGGGGATTCCCCACAGAGTGACCCCAAGCAACCCACACACACCCTGAGCAGTCCCCATATGTCCTAACTGAGCCCCAGTGTTGAATGACCCCTGACAGATGACCCTAAATGACCTCCCCCCAGACTCACCACACCCTGCTTATTATGACTGTCCTACCCAACTGCCCGAGTGACCTCACAGGAGCCCCATCAATCCCTTGTACCCTGATGCCCTCATTCTGCGTGAGAAGCCACGTAGGTAACCCTGACGCATCACAGTGACACCCCAGGGCCGCTGACTGAGCCCCTTCACACTCTACATGTCTCCTAGTGACTCGCATGTCTCCAGGCCACCCTGATCGACCCATCCTGGGTAACCATCACTCAGACCACGCCTGACCTCACCACGTCCTAAGTGATTTCTCATGTGCCGTGGACTGAGTCACCTCTTGACGACCCTGACCGATCCCCTGACTGATCCCAGTGACCCAGTGAACTCAGCCTGAACTTCCCATGTCCTGATCACCCTCCAAGTGACCTCACCTGTCCTCCACATACCTGAGTGGCTCTCCTGATGGCCCACCCTCAGAGCAGTCTCCCCACCCTGAGATGCTCCCTGACCACATTTCCCCAGCCGTCTCTCTTGGCAGACGTGAGCCACCTGGCATCCTGTGGGATGGGCCTGCTGCTGACTGTGGATCCAGGAAGCGGGGCGGTGCTGTGGACACAGGACTTGGGTGTGCCTGTGATGGGCATCTACACCTGGCACCAGGACAGCCTGCGCCAGCTACCCCATCTCACACTGGCTCGGGACACCCTGCACTTCCTCGCCCTCCGCTGGGGCCACATCCGGCTGCCTGCCTCTGGCCCCCAGGATACAGCCACCCACTTCTCTACCTTGGACATCCAGCTGCTGTAGGTGCCCATGGCTGGGGACTGGGAGGAGCCCTCTGGAAGTGCTGTGGCCCAGGCCCAGTGGGCAGGCATGATGTTTGACCTTGACACACCAGTACAGCTGAACCAGGGGTCAAAATATTTCAAACTGGTAATTTATCAGTTTGGTAGATAACCAATGCCCTGCACCCCGCCCCCCCCCCCCCCCCCCACCATGTGCTTCTAGGACTCCCTGGATAGCCCCACTGTTCAGCAACTGATAGGGTAAAATCTGGCCTAGGAGGGGCCTCCAGGTCTCCACTCCAGGGCTACAGCCGGCACTTGCTCTGCTTGGTAGGTGCTGTGCCTCATTAGTTGTTAAATTAAATGTCACCCTTCCTTGTAGCACTGAATACCTTAGTGTCCCCATCTTGGGGAATCAAGAGGCAGACTGGGAAAATCAGGGATTATCCATTCATTTAGTTAGTGCCACAAATATTAATTGGGCACTTACTATGTACCTGTGACTTGTTAGGCTCTGGGAATACAATAATATTATATAATACAATAATACAATAATAATACAATAATACAGCCAGTGTTCGTACTTACAGAAACTCTGAGAGTCTAGCAGGGAGACAGGTGTGTAAAGGGGCAATTGTGACATGGCATCCTAAAGGATGATATAAAAGAAGTATAGGTTTGCCATGGGAATGTATAGGAAGGGTACCTAAATTGAGACTGGGGGCAGGAGGCAGTTAGGAAAGCTTCCTGGAGGAAGGGACATCTAAAATTGAAACCTAAAGGATGAATAGGATATGAAAGAGAGAGAAAGCATAGCAACCAGGGAACAGAAAGAAATTAAATAAGGCTGGAGCATAGATCCGAGCAGGGAATAAGGTCTGAGGCTAACTTAAGGAGGGATGTTGTAGGATCCTTTAAAGAGTTTGGACATTTTCTCCTAGAAAATAAGTAAGAAGTCACTGGAGGGTTTTAAGCAAGGAAGTGATTTGATCATATTTTCATTTTGGAGAGATAACTCTGACTGCAGTGTGAAGAATATCCTAGAGTGTCGTAGGGGAGGAAGTGGACACTTAGAATATTGTGTTAGTTCATCCAGAGATAAAGACACTTGGACTAGGGCGGAAACACTAAAGATGGAAATAAGTGGAAGCTAAGAGAGATTAAGAGGGAAAACTAGTTAGAATTTGGTGGTTAGCAAGTTTGGTGATTGTGAGCGAGGAGTCAAAGGTCATGTTCCGGTTTCTAGAAGCATATGGCTGCTGTCATTTTCAGAGGTAGGGAGTGCTAGAGGAGGAGAAGGTGAAGAAGGGAGAGGAGGGTGTAAGGAATGAGGTGATGAGTTCAGATTTAGATAATCAAGTTCTTCAAAGAGGTCTGGGCTAGGCACAAATTTAAAAACATTGACTATAGAGTTTGTATCAGTTAGCTTTTGCTGCATAACAAACCATCCCCCAAACTTAGAGCTTCAAAACAGCAAACATTTATTATTTTTTAAGATTCTGCATGTAGGTGGGTGGTTTTTCTGATCTGGGCAATCTTAGTTAATATCTGCTGTCAAATGGTGGCTTGGCTGAGCCTGGACGATCTAGGATGCCCTCACTCACCTGTCTCATAGTTGGTGGACTATTTGGCCTGGGGCTGTCAAATAGGGTCTCTTGTGCCCCGGCAGGCTGTCCTAGCTTTCTTCACATGGTGGTCTCGGTGTTCCAAAGGACAACACGAGAGGACAAGCCCCAGTGCACAAGCATTTGTCAAGTCTCTGTTGGTGTCACATTTGTTATTTGTCTTACTGGCCAAAGCAAGTCACATGGCCAAGCCCAGAGTCATTGTGGGAGGGGACAATACAAGGACATGGGTACAATGGTAACTGAAACTGCCAATTACCATCACTCATCCTTCTCCCCTTTTTCCTCTCCCCCACTAGGATGACGCTGTATGTAGGGAAGGATGAAGCTGGCTTCTATGTTTCCAAAGCACTGGTTCACACAGGGGTGGCCCTAGTGGTGAGAAGGGGTTTCTGAGGGGCTGGAAAGAGGGGATGGAGCAGGAGAGGAGCGCCCCTCACTCGTGAATCTCCATCTTTGCCATAGCCTCGTGGACTGACCCTGGCCCCCATGGATGGCCCCACCACAGAAGAGGTGACACTCCAAGTCTCAGGAGAGCGAGAGGGCTCACCTAGCACTGCTGTCAGATACCCTTCAGGCAGTGTGGCCCTCCCTAGCCAGTGGCTGCTCATTGGTAAGACCCCCTGGCTCAAATTTGGAATAGATGAAGATGAAGGATCTGTGAACCCTGCTTCTGAGCTGAAAGGCTGAGGTCACCTTCAGCCCACTGACTTTTGCCCTTCCCCTTAGGACACCATGAGCCACCCCCAGTCCTGCACACCACCATGCTAAGAATCCATCCCACCCCCGGGAGTGGAACTGCTGAGACTAGACCCTCAGAGAGCACGCAGGCCCCAGCCCTCTTCTTGGAGGTCAGTGCTAGAAGGGCAGAGCACATGGGGGGAGTGTCAGCTGGCGGGTGGGCATTCCTTGGACCTTTTCCTCAGATTTCTAGGAATAACACTTGGTGGTAGGTCAATTGACTTCACACAGTTTCCCAGAAGAAAAGCATTTTGTTTTGTTATTGCCAGAAATGTGTTAGAAGTGTCAAAAGATACTGCTTATCTAAATTGTGGAACATGAGTCACAGTTTTCTTTATTATTCTTCAGTGTAAAAGTTACACAATATTTATCAAGTGAGAAAATGAAAACAGAAAAACTATAAAAGCATGCTCTCCTGGGAGAGGCTTGGACAAGAATCGCCAGTAGTTTAAGTTTAAGAAGGAACAGCCATGACCTGGAACAATAATTCTCAAATCTGGTTGCTCATCAGAATCACCTGGGAGCCCACTCCAGACCCACTGAATTCAGAATCTCTGGAGGTGGATATCTGCATTTTTTGTTGTTGTTGTTGTTATGCCTCAAGGGTATCTGTATTTTTTAGTGACACTGCAAGAGATGAGGGTCATCAGCTAGGTTTGGAAGCCCACTCGCCTGGGGCACCATGATATTTCAGCACCACGGAGAGTGCCACATTTCCCACCATCCAGACGGCTCCCTCACTGCCCCTTTAGCTAAGCCCAGCCTGCCCTAGGTGATGAAAAAGGGTTACAGGTTCCACAGTGGGAAGGGATGTTAAGAGTGAAAGTCCCTTGGTCCCCAGCTCCTGAGCCAGAGCCGAGAGGAACCTTGGGACCTGGAGCTGCATCCTGAAGAGAAAACCCCAGGCCTGTATCCAGGGCTGGGCCCCCAAGACCTGCTGGCAGCTAGCCTCACTGCTGTCCTCCTGGGAGGGTGGATTCTCTTCCTGATAAGGCAGGTGAGCCCATCGCCCCTGACCTCAGGCCCGTGTTAGTCTTCCTAGGGGGAACTCTGCTCCTCCTCTCCCAGACCACTCAACAACCCTCTCCCTTCCCCTGCCTTCCTCCCAGCAGCTCCCCAAACCCCAGCTGCTCTGCTCTGTATGTTCATGCTCCAGTGCCAGGCCATCTCAGGCAGAGCTGCTGGGCCCACCATGGGCCAGGACCTGGCAGGGCCAAGCCCTCTTAGGCCCTCCCTCATGTTTCAGCAGCAGCAGCTGGAGGAGAAGCAGCAGCAGGACCCCCCGGCACCTGCCAGCCCTTCTCACATCTCACAGGATGCTCAGTCTCAGCTCTTGGGCACCACCTCACAGGACCTGCTGAGCCTCCAAAGCCCCTCCGAGCAAGTCCAGCCACTTGAAGACCCTGAAGGTGAGCTAAGGGAACAGGAAAGGGCAGAGTCAGGGACAGAGAACAGAGAGGGGGAAGGTTTGGCTTCAAAGTCGGTTTATTAGAAGTCACTCTAGTGGAGTGGCGAAGCCTACACATGCTCACCAGAGAGTATTTCGAATAGTGCCTGCCATGTAGCTGAGCACTCTGGAAATGTCTGCCGTCGTCTTTTATTGTTGTTGCTGTCAAGGACTCTGGATGCAGCTGGGACTGGGTCTAGATCAACTCCCTTCTCTGTTAACTTTGATGAAGTGCTTAATGCCCCGAGCTTCAGTTTTCTCATCTGTCAAATGGGACTAACAACACTCACTTCCTCATGAGAGGTTACCATCACCATTATTATTATATCATACCTACCTATACATACCTAACACAAATAGTAATATTTGTGTTAAAATAACATCGTATTTGGTAACAATAATAGTAAATTACCTAGCTACAATTTGGTACCTTTTCTCCTCTTTAGGGCTTTTTCTTTTTTAAACATTTCTCTCCTCTTTTCTCAATTTAATCCTATAAACAAGCCCTCAGAAGCTTCCTGTGGTATCTGTAGGATGCTCCAGGGGATCTTTCCCATGCTTTTATGGGTCAGTCCAGGGTACTTCTCCTGCTTCTTTGGCTCTGGGCTGGTCTTTGGTCCTTTGGTCCTTTTCATGAACTGCTGCTGGCACCTCCTGGTCACTGCTCAAACCACTACCTCATGCCTTGGAGCCACTCTGCTCTCACCTTAACTTAGGCTGAAGTCTGTCCCTTGCTTGGTTGGATGCCCCAGTGCTGCTCCCGACATTTACCTTTGTGTTTGCTTTGCCTCTGCTGAGAGAGGCAAGGCCCTCGGGGGCTAGCTCTTGTAGAAAGGCCCCCATCACAGAGTTGCCTGAGCCCTGAGTTGTTGCAGTTTCTGTCACTTTACTGGTTCTGAGTGGGTCCACGTATAACTTACCCCACCGCACTCTGAAACGCTCATCTCCTTGGACCTTCTGACTCAAGCTGGGTCTTTCCCCAGACAACCCAGACTCCATCTTTCTCCAGGGTGGTTCCCATCAGAGGGCCCTGTGGCCCCCTTGCCATTGTCCTTCAGTTGCCTCTCACAGCCCATTAGACCCCAGCTTGGCATGATGGAATTCCTTCCCCAGATGCCTCCTCCGTTCTCTGTGTCAGTAGATACCATCATCCTCGGAGGAGGAGAAAAGAGGATGTTGAATCTCAGCCCCAGCCCAGCCAGGACACCTTGTTATGTAAAATACCTAAGCCTCTTTACCTGCTATAAGGAAGGAATCAAAGTGTTATCAATGCTTCAGGACAAGAATTCAAGAAAATAAAACACCCAGATAGAGCCTGGGACCTCTGTTGTGAAACTTCGTGGTAACAATCTCTATATAGTACTGGATTTCCTCTGTAATTAACAAAAAATCTTTCTATTTCCTTTACTTTCTTTGTTTAAAGTGCTAATAAACTCTTTACTTTGGCATTTTTGTGGCCTTTAGGCAAAGTCTCGGGAGGACAGGCTTTGGGCCATGTGATAAATGCTGCGATGGTGGCGTCACACAGGCAGCTGTGGGAACACAAGGGAGGGGCACGTAATGCCGATGTGGGGAAATAGAAAGTGTCCTCAAAGTGATGTCTAAGCTGTGGTCCCAAGGACCAGGAGGAACTACCAAGTGAGCAGGGAGGGGTGGAGCGGGAGCGCTGTAGGTGGCACCACCAGCACAGGCAAATGTTCCGAGAGAGAGAATGCAGGGGACACATTCTGGAAGCAGAAGGTGGGTTGCAAACTCACGCCCATGAGTAGGTCAACTGGATAAAGTAAATGAGCGAAGCAGCTACGTAGGAGGGAGAATAGGGAGTGGTGGGGACTGAGGCAAACTGGAGAACAGGTGCCTGTCTAAGCTCCAGCAGCTAAGCCTGCCTTGCTTAGTGCTGCAATCTCTTGATACAGAGCATGGCTGAGTGAGTATCTGCTGAATCGATGACCGACCATGGGCACTGGCGAGTCTTAAACAGCACTTCTCAACTCAGTAAATACACGTGGAATGAATATGTGCTGAGCAGGTGTGAGGAACAGGCAGAGTTATAGTTAAATAGACTGGGATTTGCCCATCAGATATGCAGCTATCGGGAGTCCAGTGTGTCAAAATCTGGGTTTAGTCCGGAGAGAGTCAATAAATGAATGTGGCTGATGGCAGCAAAGCTCCAAGAACCACTCTCCAAAAGAGCCCTCCAGGACCAGCCCCTTGTGGCAGCCTCTGACCTGTCCTTAGAACATCTGTTCAGAAACTCTGACCTGGAAATCTTGCTCCTCCTCTCTTGGTGCGGGGAGAGGACCTTCCTCACGGACCTTTTTATGGTTCACGAAATCCACAGAGTCGTCACATCCTACTCTTGTTTAATTTACACAGACTCATCTACATGTGCTTGGTTGGGTCCTTCAGGACCGCCAGCTACTTCATATATTCAGGGGTAAGTGGATGCAATCAAGCCAGAGCTTGACTGGCTGAACCAGGGCTGACATTAAGAGCTAGCATTTATACAGCGCTCACTGTATGCCTGTCACTGTCTATACGCTCTGCTTGTATTAACTTGTATGATACTTACAAAGTCCCTGTGAGGTGGATACTGTTATAATGCCTACCTTACGGAAGAGGGAAAGAAGGCAGAAGGGTGCCTGATCGCCACCCCCAGGCTCACAGAGCCAGTAGGTACCAGCTCAGGAGCTCAAGGGCAGGTCAGCTGTGGGACAGGACTTCTGTCTGCACTTTGGCAAACTGACTTTAGGGTTTCCCAAGACGCGTTGTGGACTCTCAGGATTTTCAGAGGTAATTCTGACTGCGCACTGTTTCCTCTCATGTGACAGCCTTTGATTACTTTAGAACTTCCCTCCTGCTGTTGCTGCTGCTCCGTTATGTTGATGCAGACGGCTGAGCCAAGTGGTGGCGCACGTGTGTGCAGACTGAGCCTCCTCCCGCTCATTATTTCTGCATTCAAGGCCCTCACAGCCACAGTCCGGCCTCCATCCTAGCACTGAGGATGTTTCTGAATAGCTAACCCAGGAAGCACGTAGTGAGTGTTTACCTCACACCAGGGCATTGAGAGCAGGGCAGGCAGACACACAAGAGACAGGAAACCCAGCAGAACCAAATGAGTGAACAAAAGAGGGGCCTCAAGTGTTTGGGGACCCTCACCTGGAGCCAGCTGAGCAGGGCTTGTTCCAACAGGCTTTCCAGCAACTCTGTCCCTGCTTTCTGAGTCCCCCCGAGACACAGGCTCACTCTTACCTGTGGGTGACATGCTTCCAACCAGGCCCAGCGCCCCTCCACTCCTGAGTCCAGGGCACACGAGGCTGGGTTACTGCCTGCACCTGGCCCACAGAGGAGAGTGAATGTTCCAGCAGACAACCAAGAGCAATGCTGAGGGGCGGCTTGGAACTTTTCTCACTGATCCCTGAGCCTGATTTTCCTTTGCTTTTCCTAAAGCTGATGGGAGAGGCTGAAGCTGGCAGCTCTTCCTACGTAGAGTGTTCTCAGGGCCACTGAGGGGTGCGCAACTCTGGGGGTGCCCGATACATTCGGCTGTATGAACAGTGCCCCTTGGAGCTGAGCAGAGCACGGCCTGGCCAGATGTGTCTGGGTCCCTGTCAGGGGTCTCTTGCAAGCTACTCAAAGGGAAGAGCAGTAGCTGTCTAAGTCTACGGACCTCTGTCTGCCTGAGCCAACCCCACCCTTCCTAACAGGAAACCAAGGTCTTCCCAGGACTAGCCCTAGGGCAGCTTAGCTTCCAGAGGTCCGCGGCTCCCTTCCTGTCCGGGGCAGTCTTTTCTGCTACTGCACTCCCCCCGCTGCGCTTTCAACTGCCCAAACTCACCTTCCTGTTTGGAGCCAACTCCTCAATTAAAAGGGTTTATTATAACTGGTGGAGGTGGGGAGAGTGCCAGAGGAAGTAAAGGGAAGAAACCTGGGCAGAAAAAGCCGAAAGAGGGAGAATGATAAGAGGATAATATGTCAAACCTCCCCCCTGCCTTTCTTCCTTTGATTCATTTAATGCACAGTGATACCATGAGAGATCATTACATGAGTCCCACTTTCAGAGGGGAAATCTGGGGCACAGCGGTTAAGTAAGTCACCCAAGTACATGCAAAGAGTAGGTGGCAGCCCCAGGCGCTGGCCCCGGGCCGTCTGGCAGCAGGCTGAGTGTGGAAATCCAGAGAAAGGTAGGGGCAGCGGGACGGCTCTGGACTGGGCAGAGGGGCGGCCTTGGGCCGAGCAGAGGCTCCCGGAGACCCCGGCCTCCTCTCCCCGCAGCTGAGCCGCTCACCGTGGTGGGGAAGATTTCCTTCAACCCCAGGGACGTGCTGGGCCGCGGGGCAGGCGGGACGTTCGTCTTCCGGTGAGTGGCAGCCAGGAGCCAGGCTGAAGATGTGGCTCTCACAACCCTTTCGGCCACTGTCCCTTGGAGAGCCTTTGGAGGTGGGTGCAGGTGGGTAACTCACTCACCACTTGCTAACGTTTTGCTTTATCTCCTCTCCCTGAACCTCTGCTCACCCGCCTGCCAGGGGACAGTTCGAGGGGCGGGCAGTGGCTGTCAAGCGGCTCCTCCGTGAATGCTTCAGCCTGGTCCGGCGGGAGGTCCAGCTGCTGCAAGAGTCGGACAGGCACCCCAATGTGCTCCGTTACTTCTGTACCGAGCGGGGACCCCAGTTCCACTACATTGCCCTGGAGCTCTGCCAGGCCTCGTTGCAGGAGGTGAGGCTGGAGCTCAGGGAGGTGTGGGTGGGGTGGCAGGGAGGTCTGGGGCTGCAGGGTGACACTTTGCTCCTTGCTGCTCGTCAGTACGTGGAAAACCCAGAGCTGGACCGCTGGGGCCTGGAGCCTGAGATGGTGCTGCAGCAGCTGATGTCCGGCCTGGCCCACCTGCATTCCTTACACATAGGTACCAGGCCCCCACGTCTCTCCAACCCAAGCCCCTGCCCTCCCCTCCTCGGCCCTCAGCTCTCCCCTCCTCTCTCACAGTGCACCGGGACCTGAAGCCGGGCAATGTTCTCATCGCGGGGCCCGACAGCCTGGGCCGAGGCAGGGTGGTCCTCTCAGACTTCGGCCTCTGCAAGAAGCTGCTGGCCGGCCGCCACAGCTTCAGCCTCCGCTCTGGCATCCCGGGCACGGAAGGCTGGATGGCCCCCGAGCTCCTACAGCTCCTGCCCCCAGACAGCCCTGTGAGTCGTCCCGCAGCCCCAGGCCACAGGAATCCCTCCCTGGCCTTCTGCTTCTCCCAAGAAGGCTCCGCATCACTGCTGCGTGACCTTGAGTCACTCCTCCAAGCCTGCTTCTTCATCTGTTAAGTGGGGATAATTCATCCCCTCTTACCCAGAGCAGTGGTTCTCAACCAAGGGCTATTTTACCACCCAGGGGACATTGGACAATGTCTGGAGATGGTCTTGGTTGTCGCTCTTGGTGGTGGTAGCGGGGCTTGCTACTGCCATCTAGAGGGTAGAGGCCAGAGGTGCTGCTAAATATCCTACAATGCACTGGACAGCTCCCAGGACACAGAATTATCTGGCCCAAGATATTAATAGTGCTAAGGTTGAGAAACTCTGACTTTTAAAATAGTTTCAGTCTTCACTGTGCTGCAGAATCACTGAGGAACTTAAAAAAGAGTCAGCTGCTCAGGCCCCACACCCAGTGATTCTCACCCAGTCGGCCTGGGGTAGGCCCCATGGTGGCTTAATCTATATCCAGGGTGGAGAACCCCTGGTGTCGGGGTTTGGGGGAACATCAGATGAGCTAATACAGTTGAAGCACACAGCAGTGTCTGACCCCCAGAGACACTTGAGTTTAGGGCCCCAGGATTATAGATTTTTGAGTCATCAGTGTGTGGGTGGAAGTTGAAGTCATGGGCATGGATGAGACAACACCAAAAGGAAAGTCACTAGGCAAAGCCACACCCACCCCTAAAGTAGAGAGAAAGCTAGAAATGGCCATCTTGAGGCCCAAGGACCAAAGGCACTGAGGTTATGAGCCTGTACAGGTCTTGTTTCTTTAATCAGTGGCCAATAATTTGAACATTTGGGAAATTCCACATACAAATCTGGATTTCTGGATTCTCTTTGAAAATCAAAGTTCTGTGGGGCGGGCCCCGAGGCCTAGTGGTTGTTTGGCATGCTGCCCTTTGGTGGCCTAGGTTTGGTTCCCAGGTGCAGACCTATGCCACTTGTTGGTGGTCGTGTTGTGGTGGTGACTCACATATAGAGGAAGCTTGGCAACAGATGTTAGCTCAGGGCAAATCTTCCTCAGCAAAAAAAAAGAAGAGAAAAAGAAAGTCAAAGCTCTGCCACCCCAGGAGAGTTCTCAGGAGGCAATCAGCTGAAGCTAGTACTAGCTGCCACCTGTGGACAGGGCCTGTGCCAGATGATGGAGTACTCATGGCCACTTTATTGTGTGGAATAATTGTGGCCAGGAACGCCTGGCCAGCTTCAGTTACTTGCTACCCCTGGAGGAATGGTGCTTGGAAACCTCAACTAGAAACTCAATAGGGATAAAGATTTTGGTTGAAAACCATGGGCCCCTTTCAGTGGTACAGAGGGAGGGGATCTAGGGCCAAGGAGATGCTCTCAGGAAGCATCCTTGGGTTCTAGTCTGAACACAATCCCCAGCTCCGTCCCAGCCCCTGGGAGAATTTAGCCAGGCAGACTTCCTGGAAGCAGAGCCGCCCTCCTCATGCTCATCTCTCTGGCCCCCAGACCAGCGCAGTGGACATCTTCTCCGCAGGCTGCATTTTCTACTACGTGCTTTCCGGTGGCAGCCACCCCTTTGGAGAGAGTCTTTATCGCCAGGCAAACATCCTTGCAGGGGCTCCCTGTCTGGCTCACCTGGAGGAAGAGGCCCATGGTGAGAGGGATCTGGGCCCGGCAGAGAGGGGAATAAGCAGGGCATGAGGCTGGGCAGGCCTGAAGCCATCCCTCCCCTTCACCCCTAGACAAGGTCGTTGGGCGGAACCTGGTTGAGGCCATGTTGAGCCCGCTGCCACAGGCACGGCCCTCTGCGTACCAGGTGCTGGCCCACCCCTTCTTCTGGAGCCGAGCCAAGCAGCTCCAGTTCTTCCAGGTAAGGGGGAAATCTTGGGAATGGCCCCAGCAAGTCCCAGGCAGCTGGGCTCATTATCTAAAACAAGATGGAGCCTAGACTCCTAAACATTGCCATCTTGGCACTCCTCAGTTGCTCATTACCACTTTCCCAGCCCCAGCTGCCTGTGTATGAGACTACAGCCCCTTTTCAGCCATAGTGTCATCATGCTATACCCATGCCCACAGAACCCACTGCACTTGTGTGACCTTGAGCAAAGGACTTTGTGCCTCTGAGCCTCAGTTTGCTCATCTGTGAAATGGGGACAACAGTACCCACCCCCCAGGTTGGTGAAGACCTGGCGGGGTAACACGGGGTCAGTGCAGAGAAGCTGTGCTCCACAGGAGGCAAAAATCCTCACCATCCTAAACCAAGAAGCTTTTGCAGCTTCCATCCCCAAGCCCCAGGACACTCCTGGCCTTGTGGCCTCTGATGCTGGTCATGAGGCTCAGGCGCTCTATGGGGTCCTAGGACATAAGCGACTGGCTGGAGAAGGAGTCTGAGCAGGGGCCCCTGGTGATGGCACTGGAGGCGGGAGGCTCCAAGGTGGTCCGGGGCAACTGGCACAAGCACATCTCGCTGCCGCTGCAGACAGGTAGAGGCCAGACTCAGGGTGGGCCCGGGAGGTTGAGGGGGCCCAGCAGGGACAGCTTTGCCAATGATTTCCCTGCCCCCAGATCTGAGAAGATTCCGGACGTACAAAGGGACATCCGTGCGAGACCTGCTCCGCGCTATGAGGAACAAGGTATGTTCTAGGGCTTGGGTGGGGCCTGGACCTTGGGGCCACCTGGTCACAGCTGCAGCAGGCTCTCTGCTTTACCCCTCCAGAAACACCACTACAGGGAGCTCCCGGTTGAGGTACGGCAGGCACTCGGCCGCATCCCCGACAGCTTCGTCCAGTACTTCACAAACCGCTTCCCGCGGCTGCTCCTCCACACGCACCATGCCATGAGGAGCTGCGCCTCCGAAAGCCTCTTTCTGCCCTACTATCCGCCGGCCTTGGGCGCCAGGGAGCCACGCCCAGAGCCTGCCGGGAGCTGAGGCCAGCCGGACAAGGAGTTGGGCCTATGGCGGAGACTGGCCTCAGCGTCAGAAAGACTGGCAGACGCTTGGCAGCCTGGGGATACTGGAGCAAAGATGAGCCCCGAGCCCAGGCACCTCAGGGAATACAAGAAGAAAACGAAGACTCACATGTGTTTAATGTGTATAAAGGCAAGGAAGGACAGTCCCGAATTCAATAGCAATATTCTGTACAATTCATACGGTGGGGTTGAGAGGGGAGGGGAAGAGGCCGTAGAACCCACACCCGGACATGTACAAAAATAACTTACGTAGCGACCCCCACCTACAGAGATGACGGCGCTCTCTCCCCAGCCCCCAGGGCTGGGGGACACTTTACAAAACTAGCACCATGGGAGCTAACCAGTATGGGCCAAGGTGCTGGTTGGGAGAGGAGGACACCAGTCCGGAGGAGAGGGAGGCCTACGAGGAGGCCTTGAGGCGATTGGTGGCCGAGCGTGAGCTCAGCAGCTTGTCCACCATGGTGCGGGCGTAGCGGAGCCGGCTGGCCAGCTCCTTGGAGCAGCCGTACTCCTCCAGGAGGCTCAGGCGGTACGTGCGGAAGTCCCGCTTCTCGTCGATGTAGGTCACGGCTGCCATCAGCGGGCACAGGATGAGTTTGGTATGGTCCTATGAGGGAAGGAGGGATGGACAGACAGAGGGTGATCAGTGGATGGAAGATCCCAGCTGCTAGGTACGTGGACAGAGGGAAGATGTCCCAAGTTCACGGGGTGGTGGTGGGGGGGGTCTCATCCCAATTCACTCCCTTCCTACTGCAAGGACAGATCCCATGCCTGTCCCACTCCCCACCCAACTCTGTGGGCCCGCTGACAGTCACAATACCCCGCCCCAACTCTCCCCAGCCCCAGGGCACCCACGGCTCACCTGGAAGAAGTTGATCTGCACACAGCCATTACTGAGGTGCAGGATGATGGCGCTACGGGTGCGAAACCAGGTTCTCAGGTAGGGTAGCCGGGCTAGCTCGTCACCTTCCCGGGGCGTGATATTGGCGCCCGCCTTCAACAAGTGTTCACTCATGTAGTTTCGGAAATACTTAAGAAGAGTGATCTGGTTGGGAAGTGAGGGAGGGAATCCAGAGTTAGAGCCCGGCCCTGGCAGGCAAATCCCTCACTCCCGGCCACACCCAGCCAGCACTCACCTTCTTCATCAAGGAGTTGGGATGGGAACTCACGGTGAGGTAGGACTCGGTGCCATCACGCTCTATGTACTGCAGGCTGTCGCCATCATTGTACAGGATGAGGCGCGTAGAGTCATTGAAGAGCACCCCTACGCTGTTGTCACACAGCTGATACCCTAGCGGTAGGTGGAGGGAGACCTCAGAAAGGGGGAGTAGGGAGCAGGGGGGCATTGGGAGCTGGAACGGGGAGGCCTGGGATGGAGATAGGAAAGTGTTGAGCGAAGACCTGGGAGCCAAAACAGGCAAGAGCCTGTAACAACTCAAAGGGTCACTAGGCCAGGCCTGAGCCACCCACCCATTCTGGAGGAAACCTACCGAGGCCGTACTTGTCCGAATAGTCCACCCACTTGCTGACCCAGAAGATGGGGATGCAGGCGGGATCCTCAGCCTCCTCTGGGACAGAAACAGACGGAGAGCTGGTCAGGACCAGCCTCTTCCCCTCTGGTCCCCGCAGGCAGTCCACACCAGGCAGGCTTGCCACCAACAAGCTCAGACCAGCAGCAGGACAGACATCCAAGACGAAAGTTACAGGGCAGAGTACCAAGTCCACTCATTCACTCAGGAATGCATTCATCCAAGGCCCCCTGTGTGCCAGGCACAGTCGCAGGCACAGTGAGCAATGGCACAAACTCAGCCTTCATGGATCTTGCACTCCAGGCACAGGGACAGAGACTCATCAAAGTAAACACGGACAGATATTACAGTTACTTCGATCATGGTGAGAGTCCGTGGCTGACGGCTTATCTGGTTTTCCAGTTTTGAGTGATTAAAAAATTGTGAGAAGATAGACAATTCCAAATACATCAACATGTTATGTTCAGTGCATGCAATAATCTCTTTTTAAAAAACACAATAAACAGATATGGAAACTTTAGAATACATTAGGTGAGAAGTGTTATGGAGAATTTACAAAGCAGGGAAGGGGGATGTGCTAGGAGTGGGGCCCGGGGACATGCGCAGAGGGGACAGCTGAGGGAGGTGAGTGTGTGTGCCACGCAGATCTGTGGAGGAAGTGCGTTCCAGGAGAAGGGAACAGTGCGAGCACAAGCCCTGAGGCTGGAGAGCGTCTGGGGCTGTTATTTCGACTGTCTTCAAGACGGAGCGGAAGCAGCAGCGTGTACAGATTACACAGTAGCACACTGAGGGCTGGAAGACGGGGCAGTTGTGGAGCTAGAGCAGACGCGTCAGGAAAGGGAGGAAAGGGCCAGGCCGAGGAGGGCCTTGGACAACAGGCTAACTCATCTGGATTTTAATCTACAGGAAATAGGGAAACTAAACGTTTTCCGGAGACAGGGGCCTGGCAAAGCCGCCCATACTGTGCTGGCGGAGACTTCCCTGCCCTCTCCAGATGCCCCAGGCACCCCCCTCCCAGGCCCCTGCCATGCTCACCTTGCCTCACCAGCCCCCGCTCGGAGGGCCTGGAGGCATTGACACTGTGCAGCTGCTGCAGCATGTCACCAAGGTGGCAGTCGACTGCCTCGCTGGTCTCCCGGACCACTGGTTCCTCTTTTTCCCGGGGCCGCTCGGGCATGGGGTTCTCTACACCTAGGAAGAAGATGAGACATGGTCATCAGCTGGTTAGAGGGGCATGGGACCCCCTGCTACAGCTGGAACTCTCCCCAGGGAAAAACTCTTAGTTGCCGTTGCTTTGGGTAAACTGAGTCAGTGCCAGGTTATTAGAGCTCATGTGCTAATGACAGGTGCACAGTACTCGCTGCTACCTCCAGGACCAGGCCAAGCCCTTTAGGAAGGCTTCACGGCCACATACACACAGAGCTTCAGACACTCAGGCCCCTGGCGCTGCAGCATACCACCCGTCACTCGGGGAGACAGGTCAAAGGCACCAGCAGTTTGGAGCCGCCCAGCTTCAAGCCAAGAATTAAAAGCATCTTCAGCACCAGGAAAATGGAAGGCTCAATAAATCACAGATTGGCAGGATGGATTAAGGAGGCATTTAACGAAAATGTAAGAAATTTTTTTCCACCCTAAAATTTGCTTTATATACTCATACGTGACCAAAAAGAGTCTGAGAAGATACACATTGAAATTTTAACATGGGTTATATTTGAGTGGTAGAAGCATGCATGATTCTTGTTGTCCTTATGCTTAAATGTTTAATTCTTTCCCCACCAACATGTGCTAGTTCTCCTTGTATATGTGAAATTCCTCTTTCAATTAAAAAAAACTATGCTAAGGACTTAAATGTGAAATAATAAGATATTTGGAATTTGCTTTTAAAAACTCTAGCAAGAAAGGGAGGCGGGAGTGGGATAGATAAAAACAAGTACGGGCAAATGTTGATAACTGCTGACAGTGGATGATGAATACATGGGAGGTCATCTTACAGTTCCCTCTACTTTTGGGTAAGTTTGAAAATTCCCAGCATAAGAAGTTTTTGTTGTTGTTTTTTTAAAGATTTTATTTTCCCTTTTTCTCCCCAAAGCCCCCTGGTACATAGTTGTATGTTTTTAGTTGTAGGTCCTTCTAGTGGTGGCATGTGGGATGCTGCCTCAGCATGGCTTGATGAGCGGTGCCATGTCCGCACCCAGGACTGGAACCGGCGAAACCCTGGGCCGCCACAGCGGAGCGCACAGACTTAACCACTCGGCCGTGGGGCCAGCCCCAAGAAGTTTTTATAAAATGTTTTATGTTCAAAAATTAAAACCAAAAGAAAAAAAGCTATCCTTAAAATAATATTACATTATAGGCCAAAGAATAAATATCCACGAGTCCATAGTGACACAAATAACCAAATAAATAAATATATGGGAGAGAAGCGACAGGTCTACCTTACAGAAGAATTCCAACTGACGAATGCAGAGGGAGCGAGGAAAGAGGAAAGGCACTGTTGGAATACCATGTTAATAATTGCTGCAGGCAAGATCCACCATGGATGCTAAGATAGGTGGGCAAAAGTTTGAGGAGAAACAGGAAAGCCTCAAAGTGGCTCCTGGCAAGGAATGTATTAATTACAAAGGGAAAAACAGGATTGGTGGTGACCAGGGGAAAAGGGGGGTGGGGGTGGGCACAAAGGGTGAGGGGGTGCACCTACAACAAGACTGACAATAATGTACAACTGAAATTTCACAAGGTTGTAAACTATCGTAATCTTAATAAAAAGTAAAAAAAAAAAAAAAAGGGAAAAACAGTAACTCTGCAGGGGAGAAATCATCAGACAGCACTATGATCAAGATTAACCTCACCAAGAGAAAGAGATGTCAAAAATTGAAACCAAAAGAATAAAGTAGGGGCTGGCCCCGTGGTCGAGTGGTTAAGTTCGCGCGCTCCGCTGCAGGCAGCCCAGTGTTTCCTTGGTTCGAATCCTGGGCGCGGACATGGCACTGCTCTCCAAACCATGCTGAGGCAGCGTCCCACATGCCACAACTAGAAGGACCCACAACTAAGAATATACAACTATGTACCGGGGGGGGCTTTGGGGAGAAAAAGGAAAAAAATAAAATCTTTGAAAAAGTAATTTAAAAAAAAAAAGAATAAAGTAATCCTTAACAGTATTAGATTATAACTGAAACAAATGAATTTACATATTAAATTGCTGCTATATCCACAGAGAGAAAAAAAGTATTTCAAGTGACCTCTCTTTTTTTTTTTTACACTATATATCCTTAGTGAAATGTATTCTAAGGACAAATAGAACTGCAAGAAAATAAAACATCATTTAATAAAAGGAATTAGTTTATATATGTTGAAAAACTTATGTATATTAATGTATGTAAACAAGATTTTCAGTTAAGGGAAAAGAAATACAAATATAAAATCAAAGAAGTTGGGGCCAGCCCAGAGGCATAGCGGTTAAGTTCGCGCATTCTGCTTTGGTGGCTGGGGTTCATGGCTCCGGATCCCAGGAGTGCACCTAGCACCGCTCCTCAAGCCATGCTGTGGTGGCATCCCACATAAGATAGAGGAAGACTGGCACCAATGTTAGCGACAATCTTTCTCAAGCAAAAAATAAATGAATAAATAAAATCAAAGAAGTAAAAATCCTGTAATATATTTGAATCAGACACTTATAAATTACCAAAAGAAAAGTAGTAACGCCATACCAGAGAAAAAGATTTGCTATAAGACAAGATTGTATCAGTGTCAAATTTCCTACACTTGCTAACTGTGCCATGTGCTGTGGTTATGCAAAAGCATCTTTGCTCTCAGGAAATACACACTGAAGTGTTAAGTGGTAAAGGCCAGGATGTACACAACTTACTTTCAAATGGTCCAGGAAAAAATATATATATATTTGTATATGTCTATAAAGAGAAAGACACTGACACAGCAAATGTGAAAAAAATGTTAATTGGTGGATCTGGGTAAGCGGGTACAGGAGGTTTTTGTCTATTTTTATAACTTTTCATAAGTTTGAAATAACAAAATAAAATGTTGAAAAAACATGAACAAGAAATATCAGCATAAACTCAAGGTTGTCCCCCCCAAATTATGTATTTCCTAATTCTGTCCCCTGAAGAGACCTAGAACAATGACAACCCAAGCAATGGTAGGTGGCTTTATAAGAAAATGTCCATCCTTTTATTTGTTTTTGTTTTTTTTTTTTTGAGGAAGATTAGCCCTGAGCTAACATCTGCTGCCAATCGTCCTCTTTTTTTTTTGCTGAGGAAGACTGGCCCTAAGCTAACATCCGTGCCCATCTTCCTCTACTTTATGTGTGGGATGCCTACCACAGCATGGCTTGCCTAGCGGTGCCATGTCCGCACCCAGGATCCGAACCTGCGAACCCCAGGCTGCAGAGAAGTGGAATGTGCGAACTTAACCGCTGTGCCACTGGGCTGGCCCTATCCATCCTTTTAAACGGAAGCATATACCAAAGTTTATGAGGATAAAATGATGAGATGTCTGGGATTAACTTCAAAAATGCTTCAGCGCAACCAGAGGCACTCGCAACTAAAAATATACAACTATGTCCTCGGGGGCTTTGGGGAGAGAAAAAAAACAACTTCAAAGGAACAAAAAAGGAGAGATGAAGCAAACGTGACAAAATGTTGATAGCTGTTGGGTACGTGGGGGCTACTACACTATGTTCCATGTGTATATTTGAAATTTCTCATATTTTTTCAATGACCCATGCAAGAGTGATGTTAGGAATTTTTTTAAATGATAAGAATTTTTCAGGTGTGACATTCAGTCCACTCTCTTTTTGGCCTGACGGGGCTGATTCAGCCATGGCAAGGTCTGTCTTTCCTGACAAGGTCAAGGGGAAGAAGGGCATTTTGCCACGGGAGGGTGGGAGCTGTGGATTCAAGGACCAGGGCCTGTCCTACTGCATACATGAGCTCTGGGGACCACCCATCCACGCACTGCAGCCTAGGCTCTCCCTGGGGGTCTGCTGTCTCCCCAGCCCCTTGCTTTACCTTTATTGAGGACTGTGAGAGGCTTCCGGTTGCTGGGGTCCAGGCTGCTGGGAGCGATTGAGAACCTCGGTGGAATGGTGAGGCAGGTGATGGGGAGACGGGCAGGGATATAGCCAGAAGTGAAAAACTCGTCATTGAGCAGCTCGTGAATGGTCGGGCGGGCAGTGGGATCTGTCTGCAGCATCTTCTGGATGAGGGAGGCGGCCACCGGGTTGATGTGCTGGAGCAGAGAGAGGGAGAGCCATAAGCAGGACTAATGGGGACTTGAGTCCAGCACTGTCACAGAGGAACTGCATGTCCTGGTCCACACGCAGGCCCCCTGGTCTCCAACAGGCCACGCTCCCCACTATCGGCTTCACTGAGTCAGCAGGCACCAACCTAAGTGAGGACGATCATTTCTCCTTCCTCCTGAGACTCAAGATTAGCTTGAGGTCATTTTTCCCCTGAATTTGCTCTCCCTTAATTTGAGATGCTCACCACTGGAGCAGCACTTGAGAACACAGGCTCTGAGGTCATAAAGACCTGGGTTCAAATCCCAGCCTGCCACTCAACACCAGCTGCGGCAAGTAACCCGACTTTGTAGGGCCTTTGCATCTTCATCTCTGAACTGGGGACGCAGCGCCAAGCTTGGAGCCCCCGGGAGAAGACTCACCCTAGCACAGGTCAGGTACATAGTGACAGCCTACCAGTGGCTACGCACTTACTGTGAGCCAGGAAAGCATTCTAAGCACTTAAAGAATATTACTCATTTCACGGTCACAAAGACATCTAGGAGGCACAGATCTCTACCACCATGCCCCTTTTGCAGATAAGGAAACTGAGGCACAGAGAGGTTAGGAGCCTTTCCTAAGAACACACACCTAGTGAGTGGTGGAGCAGCACCCACTCCGAAGGAGTCTAGAAGGCTCAGGCACCCACACTCTGAACCACGCCATGCTCTGTCTGACCCTTTGACTGATTTAGTCCGTCTGTCCCTATGGAGACAGGACTCTTGCCCTCACACAAGGTGAGGATACCAAACTGGAAAGCAGCCGTGTGCCAGGCTTCCACAGGAACAGGCTATCCCTTTCGGTGTGTTTACACTGGTGGCTGTGAAAATGCACACCACTTTGGACTCACAGAGGTTCACAATTCTGTGAGCTCTTACTGTATATGTAAGGCACCCCAAGGTGCTCCAGAGGCAGCGACTCCATCTTATAGATGGGAGACTACAGAAGATTCAGGCCAATTGCCCATTGTGACCTGGCTGCTAAGTGGCAGAGCCCATTTGAATCAAGACCGTCCCTTTCCAAAGCTCAAACAGCACTTCTGCTTCTTTGTGCACAGACATCAGGCTCTGTATGCAGTTTCAGACACGGGCCCTCCAGAGCTCTGCAGTTACCCCAGCTCAGTAAATAGCTTTGGGGAGAAAACAAAACAAAACAAAATAAATGTAAACTTAAAGTGTGCTCAGTCACCTTGGGAATGCTGTATTCATTCTTCTTGATCCGGAGGTAGGTCTCTTTTAGGCAAGAGGTCTCAAAAGGCGGCTTGCCCACTAACAAGGTATACCTGTAGGAACAAGGTGGGACATTGCTCCAGACTCTCAGCCAAAACTCAGACACGGGAGGAATCATCTCAGGGCCAGAGTGGAGGCCAGGCATCCCTGGGACACTCACTCTGAGCCTGAGGACAGTCCCCACGTCCCCTGAGCAGCCCCAGGAGCCGGGACACTGGCGGGGAGAGCCCTAAGGAGAATTCAGGTGATGAGATAGAGCTCCGGGGCCAGTGACTTTCAACTACAGCCTGTGGTGATCCAGGGCCCCGGAGGCCGTCGGCCAACACGAAACAGGTCAAAGTGGGTGGACGACCTGTTCTGACGGAAGCAGCTCCATGTTCAATGGTGCAGAACTTAAAGCTTGAAGTTTCCACTTGGAAAACCTCCATTGCAAGGAAGTGTGAAAGCCATTGCTCTGACTCATGTCTAACTCTCCAGTGCCCAGGCCAACAACAAAAAGCTAACACCTGAGAAGGCCCCAGCCTCTGCCCACCACCCAGCCCCCCTGACGGCCTCGATCCAGACAGATCACAGACACTGCCTCCTGCCAGCCCTCACTCCCGGCCTGTTCCTCCCACCCAATGCTCCTTTCTAGACCAGTGGTTCTAAAATTTATTGTAGACAAGAATGACCCCGGGATCTTTTGAAATCCAGATTCTGATCCAGTAGTCTGGGTCCTGAGACTCTGTATTTCTACCAAGTTCCCAGGGGATGATGCTGCTGGTCTCTGGGGACCACTTTGGGTAGCGAAGGGCTAGAGCAAGTTTGTGGAGACCTTCCCTCTCCCTTCCCTGGACCAGGCTGCAGGAATCCTACAGGATACACCAGTGACAAGGAGAGAGATGGGAATTAGGCTTTATTTTGGGCAATCTGTCCCCTGGAGCAGCCTTTCCATAGGCAGAAAGGTCCACAGGCTAAAGTCAGCCAGGGGAGATGTGCAAAAGGGCCCCTGCTGAGGCCGAGTGGGTCCTGAGACAACAGCCAACTTACATGATGCACCCAATGGACCACACGTCCACCTCGAAGCTGTGCCCTTTCTTGCTCAGCACCTCAGGAGCTATGTAGTTAGGAGTCCCGCACAGGGTCTTCTTCCGCTCCCCATCATATTCGACTTTGGTTGCCAGTCCAAAATCCCCTGAGACAGAGGGAGGAAGAGGGGGCACTCGGATGTTAGCCTCTGTCAGCTGTCACTGCAGACATCTGCTTCCGGTCTCACCATCAAGAACCAGGGTCATTTGAACCTCAAGCCTCCCTTCCTTGTGCACAGCAAGGCTTGCCCAGGAGTCTCCCAGCATACTGGCCCCAGGGGGGCCTCCCCAGGATGCTCCTCCCCCTCTCCTTAGAAAGGAGGGCTGTGCTTCTAAAAGGGACTTGATGGGGACAGCAAAACTCAAACACCTTCAGAGATCAAGCAAGTCAACATCAAGACTGCTACTTGGCAAGTTTGTGAGGAAGTAATAGGGAGGGGTGGGGACAGTAGCAAACCAGAGGGAGCCTGCCTAAAGGGAACAGGAGCTTTTCAGCCCAGCAAAGAGTTGCCCTAAGGGAATCTGTCCCTGAACTGCTGGAGCTTCCGATTGTTTAAAAGGAGCTCCAAATCCAAGTTTTTATGTCAAACCTAATATAAAAAATTGGAACCTAATTCAAATTCTTTTTAAAAAATTCTGTGTAGGGGCACAAAAAATGCATCTGCAGGCAAGATACTGGCTTGTGAGCTCTGTTTTAAATGTCTGCCCTAAAGAGAAGATTCTAGAGGCAATCAACAGCCCAGACTTCCACCACCCTCTCCCTCCCTGTCTCCTTCCTATTTCCTCCCCCAGCCTCCGCCTCATTCCCACTTCCTGTAGTGGTGTCAAGCCGCCCTGCAGGCCCAGCACCTCACCTATTTTCACCTCCAGATCCTCGTTCAGGAAGAGGTTGCCCAGCTTGAGGTCCCGGTGAATAACCCGGTTTCGGTGCAGGTACTGGCAGCCGAGGACGATCTGCCGCAGGTAGTAGCGGGCCTCGGGCTCGGTGAGTGCTTTCCTCCGTTTGTGCAGCTCCAGGAGAGACTGGGCGGGGGAAGGAGAGGAGAAGTGAGGAGGCCCAAGGGGGTGAGGAGGTGTCATTAGGTAAAGGCAGCCAGGGCCCTCCCCCCAATTCCTTCTCCAGGACAACTGCGATCTGGACTTTCCCCTAATCCCGGCCACAATCGTTCATAGCAGCCCCTCTCAAGCCCCTTACCTGGGAGTCCCTTCTCAGCCCCACTCTGGAAGCTCAGAGTTCTCAATATCCCCTCCCCGGGCAGATCCCTTTCGCCACCGCTCTTCCCCGGAAGCTCCGAAGTTTGGCTTCAACCACCCTCTCCCTGACTCGACCCCACTCCGGAATCTCCGGGTCCACAGCACCCCTTACCTGGGACTCCTCCCTTAGCAACTCCGGTAAGTGGGTCCATTACCAGGGTTCTCCCCGGCCCCGCGCCTCCCCCGCCCTCCCTCCGCCCAACACCTCGCGTCCAGGAGCCGCCTTCTCTAGCAGCAACGGGTCCCGCGCCCCCCCTCACCCGGACCCCCCCCCCCCCCGCCCCCCCGCAGCAGCTCCGAGTGCCAAGCACCCTCTACCCGGGACCTTTTCCATCCCTAGCTCAAGGTTCCCAGCACCTCCTCCCTACCAGCTCCGAGCCCCGGACGCCCCAACCCCGGCCCCCGGGCAGCTCCAGTCTCCCAGCGGCGATACTCACTCTCCGGCGGCAGAGCTCCAACACTACGAACACGAAGTCGTTGTCCTCGAAGAAGCCGTGGAAGCCTACGACGTGCTGGTGGGCGAGGCTGCGGTGAATGGATATCTCCATGGACATCTTCTCCTTCTGGTGCGGCTTGAGCAGCAGCGACTTAGGCACAATCTTGCCTGCGAACACTTCCTTAGTGTCTGCGTCCGAGATCTCGAAGCACTTGGCAAAGCCGCCCTTCCCCAGAAAGCGGCCCCGCAGATAGCGCCGGCGGCTGCGCGGGTCCACTAGGACCTCCGGGATCTCTTTCGCCGGCGGGGCAGCCGCCGGGGCCCCGGGAGCTGCAACTCCAGGTGCCCCGGCTTTCCCTGGGTCGGCTGGTGCCCGCGCCAGCTTCCCTGCAGTTGCCGCCGCACTCATGTTCCCGGAGTTGCTCAGCGGACCTAGTAGGGTCTGGGCAGAGGCTTGGCACGGCTCCGCTCCTCCTCGAATTCAAACGCGGCGCCGGGAACGTTACTGCAGCCTGCGCGCCCCTGATTGGCCGCGGGGATTTAAAATCCAAACCCGCCCGCCGCGCGGCACTCTGGGACCGCTCTGCACCGCAGCCGCCTTTAAACCCGTTCCCAGGCGGGGAAAAAACTTGATTGACAGGGACTCGCGGACAGCAGCCACGTGGGATGCCTGGGAAACCATCCGCGGCGTGGGGAAGCCAGCCCCAGCCCCAGGAGAGGGCGAGTTCAGGGTTTCTCCCTTTCTCGCGGCCGGGGAAGCTCCTCCAGTTCACAGGCACCTCCTCCAGGAAGCTTTTCCCAACCCCTCCCTCCACCCCCACCCCACTTTCTAGAATGTAAACTCTGAGAGACCCGGCAGCGCCAAGAGATAGGTTAGGAGAGCCTTAGCACCCGCCTCTGATGTCATCTGCTCTCTCTTCCAAGTCACCCCAATAAACTAAAATCTAAGTAAAATTAGGCTGCTTGCTAAGCAAGCGCCCACTCCCCTCCTTCAAATAACAGCTGCTCCTGAGCTGCCCTGGACTGCAGGGCAACGGCGCTCCGAGGACGGTTCAGGCGGTCAGCATCGCCGCCACCTGGGAGCTTGTTGGAAAGGCAGAATTTCAGGCCTTAGCGCAGACCTCCCGAGTCAGAATCTGACTTCCAACGCAGCTGCCCAGGTGATTCCAACACGCCGCAGTCTGGGAAGCACAGTAGGAGAGCCCCCACCGGGTAAGAAAGTCAGCGGTCTGGCTTGCTCACTGCTGTATTTCCAGTGTCAGAGAGAGCCGACCCTCAATTGTTTGCTCAGAGGGAGGATGGCTGGTCGGCAGAATGCCTGGCACACTGGCAGGCCAAGGCCAAACCTGGCCTGCAGGGGTGTTTTGTTTGGCCTCCCACTTTTTAAAATTTGGATTCATTCACAGCACTTAAAAGTCAAGAGGCTTCTGGGGGTGGCCTGGTGGCGTAGGGGTTAAGTTGGCATACTCTGCTTGGGCAGCCATGGTTCACGAGTTCGGATCCCAGGCATGGACCTACGCACCACTTGGCAAGCCATGCTGTGGCAGGCATCTGGCATATAAAGTAGAGGACAATGGGCATGGATGTTAGCTCAGGGCCCATCTTCCTCAGCAAAAAGAGGAGGATTGGCAGTGGATATTAGCTCAGGGCTAATCTTCCTCAAAAAAATCTAGAGGGTTCACATAAAAATTCAGATTTGTGGCTTTTCCCGAAAAAACTAGAAGCTCTGGCAACTCTTGCCACCATAGCTGCCTGGTGTGCCTCAGATCCCAGCTATCCCCTTTGCCCATTGCCTGTCTGGCTTCCACAAATACGTGAGTGGCACCCCTGCAATGGCAAAATACCCGAGTTAGAAGCCCTTTCTCTGTGGCCCCTCGCACCATATGATGTCTCTGAAAGAGCCCAGCAAAAATCAACCACGCTGTAAGGATCCCTTTACTTGCCCCCAAATAAACCGAGAGGCAATGATGATGTCTTTCCTACCCCACATACCACGCTCCCAGCGCAATGCCTGGTAAAAAGGGGTAACTAAAATGTCTGCTGGATAAAGGGAAGTTTTTTTTTTTAACTAAGTTATTATTTTTGATCCCAGTGCTGTGTAATCTTCTATTTTATCTTTTTATTGAAGTTGAATCTGTGTACAGAAAAAATGTATATTACATAATTGTAGAGCTCAGTGAATTTTCACAAACTGAACACACCCCACGTCAACGGCACCGGGACTGAGAAAGAGAACATTACCTACACCCCAGAAGTCCCCCTGTGCCCTGTGCTGGGGGGCCCCATGCGATGATTCACTAGGAGCCTCAGAGCACTCAGCATACAGCCTACTCACGGCAGCTGGGCCGCATCACAGCTTGGGGCTACCAGCACGGGGAACGGCGCTCAAGGCGACGTCTAGAGGAAACCAGGCGCAAGCTTCCCAGATGTGCCTGTGATGTGCCCTCCCCCAACTTGCAGCTTCTGGCAGGGATGACAAGTTAGGATGCAATTTAACCTCTGCATCGGAGATAAAGAGTTGATCAGCGGCTTGATTTCAGATGGTCCCATCAGAGAACACGCCCTTTCCTGTGGGCATCTCTATGTGACCCAGCTGGTCCAGCCAGCATTCAGGATGTATGTTTCCATAATTTAGAGCTCCACAGAAGGGGTCCTAAATCTCCAGTGGTCCTGGGGTCTGAGTCCTGTTCATAGAGCCTGTGTCTGCTTTCAGTTTAGCACAGCTCCTGTTGAGGCTGAAGCAGCTCATGGCTGTCAGTATCACTTTTCAGCTTAGAGTAAGGTCCAGGCCATTAGGATCAGTGAATTTGGGATTCCCAACAAGCCAGCTGCTTTTCTTCGGCAGCAGCAAAGGCAGGCGGCAGTGCCAGCCAGCCAGGTCCAAGACCAAGTGACCAGCAAGGCTTCCTCTTTATCTTGTCAGTTGTAGAGTCCAAACTGATCCACTCAAAAATACGCACAGCAGGCTGCACAGTCATCAGCCTCTACGCGTCAGACATTTGATTTCAACATGGGCTTATTAGCAATTTAACTGCTTTTTCAAATTCTAAATGTGTATTTCTATCCAGAGATTGCCTCTTTGTTCATGTTGTCTCCTTCCTTCCTGAGGCTCCAACAGACACAAATCATAGCAAAAATCATCAGTTATGGAGACTGGTTCTCGTTCCAATACCAAAAGAATTTAAATTCCAACCTACACACTGGTGGCAAAAAGCAAGGAAGCTGCACCTCCCCCCGCAACACCTTCATAATTCTATTTTTTTGCATCTTTCTTTAATTAGGATGATCCCTCTAGCATTTATAAAATTATAAGCATATATAACATTTTAAATCAACTTTATCGTATATCCAGATACGACAGGCAGAAAATACAAAGCCATTTAAAAAAAAAAAAATCTCCCTTTTTTTCTCATTGTGAATTTATTCAAACCCCTAGCAGTAAATTCAGCATTTACAGAGTTGTAACTGCAGGCCTGCAATGTTAACTCTTTTCTGCACTGACTCCCTTCCAGAGGCAACCCCCCAAGGGTATCCACTGCGATATAGTATGATATTTAAGCAATGGACTCAACCAATAAAACCAAGTTAGAATGTTTTTCATTCATACATTCAAAGGCCATTGAGCACCACTGCATGTATGTTTTATTTATTCCACTGAGGAATATTTACTAAAAAATGATGAAGCATTGAAGAAACTTTCTTTAACTCCCTTTCATTCCTTAACAGCTGTGTTCATAGTCCCTTCTAGTCCTTGTCAACATGCAGCTCCAATTTTATACAGCTGCACTTATGCCACGTTAGTATAATCTCCCCACATAGCAGCAGTGATAATAATACTAACAGTCAACTCCTACTGAGCACTTACTATGTGCCAGGTATGAGGCTCTAAGAGCTTCACAGAGCCCCTCATTTAATCCTCACCAAGGCCTGAGGGGGAAAGGATTATTATTCACATTTTGAAGATAAGGAAATGAGTGCTTGTAGATTAGGTTACGGGCCCAAGGTCACGTAGCCATGAGGTGGCAGAACTTGAATTCCAACCCAACTCTGCTGACCCCAAAGGACACCTGCCTGCGCACTGCCTCTCTGCACACTGCCTCTGGGTGAATGAGGCAGGCCCCAAACCCCAGACTCACTTGTTCACTCGTTCACTCCCTCCCTCCCTCCCTATCAAAAAGCAATATGACATATTGGTTAAGCTAACTAAAGAAGCCTGGGTTTAAATGCCAGCCCCTCCCCTTACTAGCTGTAGGACCTTGGGCAAATTACTTAGCCTCTCTGTGCCTCAGTGTCCATGTCTATAAAATGAAGATAATCATAGTGCCCATCTCCTAGGATTCTCGAGGAGATGGCGTGCCTATCTCCTGAGGTTCTTGTCAAGAGACTCCGTGAGGACAGCACTTTAACAGTACCAGGCACATGGTCACATCAGTTGTTGTTTGTTATTATTATTGAAATAAAAAGAACCTGTGTCTATTCCCTGGGAGCTCAGCGTCTCCAACAGACCTTTCATTTCCTGGGCCTCTCATATTTCCTGTTCTCCCCTCTCCTCTGACCCTACTGCTTCCTCAGGCTCTTGCTGCTCCCATGAGAAATCAGAAAGAGCACCCAGCAGACACCAAAGGCTGAGATGAATGCAACTGAAAACAGACAAGCTGGCAGGGCCGAGAAAAACCACGGGCTAATGTCCAGACCCAAGGTCTGAAAGCCAGAGAGGGTGTGGACTCCATTCCTGTGTCTCTTTCCTTGGATGATTTTCACATGCACAAGCCATCTGCCTGAGGCCCAGTGGACTTGGAGACACAGAGCAAGCCATTCACTCTCCTTGGGGAAGCGGGATGTCCTGTGCTAACTCCACTCACCTCAGGGTCCGGGTCAGAGTGCATAATGGAAGCAGGTGGGGCCCACCTGCCAGCGAAAACCTCAGAAAGCAAAGGATTAACTGACTAGACAGCAAGTATAGTCGTCAGGGCCAAGTGCTTTGGAGACCCAGCATATCGGAGGAGGCACGGAAAACATGGACTTTGCAGCCAGCTAAGACCTGGCTTTGATTCCACCTCAGCCATTTATTAGCTGTGTGACATTGGGGAAATTTTCTTAACCTCTCTGAAGATCAGGTTCCTCCTCTGCATAATGGATTGTAAAAATCCCTACTTTTTTGACAATTGGGAATATTAAATGTTTTCTTTTGGTGGTGCGGGGGCCGAGGAAGAATGGCCCTGAGCTAACGTCTGTTGCCCATTTGCCTCTTTTTGCTTGAGGAAGATTGTCACTGAGCTAACATCCGTGCCCATCTTCCCTTTTTTTGTATGTGGGACACCACCACAGCATGGCTTGATGAGCAGTGTGTAGGTCCGTGCCCAGGATCCGAACCCATGAACCCTGGCCACCAAAGTGGAGCACATGAACTTAACATGCCCCTGGGCTGGCCCCGTAAATGTTTTCTAATAAGTGCCTGGTACCCCATAGATGCAAAGCAAGGAAGGGTGATTTCTTTCCTCCATCTCTTCTTCGTGATGGACTGATCATAAAGGGAAAGATGTTCTTAATTTTGTCTTAAATTTTAAAGTAGAAGAATGCTGTACCTTACACTATAAGGGGTTTCACTTAAGGTATCACTTCCTAAGAATAGCAGTTAAAACGACCATTTATTGAGTGCTTACCCTGAGCCAGTAATCATGCTTTACATGTATGAATGCATTTAAATTCTCCTAACAACCCCTACACCTCTTCCTCATTTTATGGATGAGAAATCTCCCACAAAGGGAGATAACTTGCCCAAAAGCACAGGGCTAGGAGTTGACCTGCGCATCTCCAGCACCCATCTTCTTCAGCACCATGCTGATCCTCAAGAATGGCCCGTCAGGCCTCCATCAGAGAAATCCCTTTTGTTTCCTTGGCTTTCTGTCCCACTGAGCCGTAAGATCCCCACGGGCAGGGACTGACTCCATCCTATTCTCCACTGTATCTTCAGGACCTAGGGCAGTGCATGGCACTCAGCAGCGGCTCAGTGAGTATTTGTTGAATGAATAAATAAGCAATGTAGCATGAGGTCAGGGCTGCCCTCCTAGCCCTGAAAGGCAGCAAGTACATGATCTACAAAAGCACAACCCCCTCACTGGGGGTTCTAGAAGTGTTTCAGTGATCATGGACTTACAGGAACTGGTCCAAGCTGGCAGCACATTTTGCTGACACCTATTTTGAAAAAACCAGGCCTCTGGACACATTGTTCCAACACTGCCAATGCCACTTCAGGGTCCTTGCAGCTCCAGAGAAGCTAGCCCCAGGAGATTAGCCAGCTAGATCTGACTGCCCATAGCAACCATCTAGGTCTGTTAGATGCCAATCTGTCCTGGAGAATGGCTGAGGGTGAGTCAGAACACGGCTGGGGCTCCATGTTCTGGACGCCCTGTGGGCTCTCACAGATCAGATCCAGACACTGAGAAAGGCCTCCCTAGCCACCAGGATCCCTTCTTTCCAGCTGAGAAACCTCCAAGGATGTGTTAAGTAGAAGCAATGTTTCTCTGATTCATTTCAAGTCTGCCATCACCCAGATGGGTCAGAGTGACTAAGAAAGGAACCGTAGTCTCACTCAGGCTTTGAGTGAACTGGCTCATGCAAAGTGACTAATTCAGAAGCCACCACAGATCCCAACCAACCACAAGGGCCCAGTGCAGCCATGCGAAAAAGACTCAGGGAACAGGAGGCTGACAAGTTAATCATTCAAACTTGTTCCCCACACAGGGGATCCTGCAACGTGAGGCTTACCCGGGGTAGGGTGGGGACTAGGGGGAGGAGGGCTCACATCCAGGTAATCACCCCATTAAGTATATGCTGCGTACCCACAGGCTCACACCTGCCTCCTCAGGAGCTCACAGCTAGTGTGGGCTCAGATAAGAACACAGGTACATAATTAGAATTCCACCTAGACCTTGACAAGGGCCCTCCATAAGGTGCTATGGGGTCCATGAGGAAGCAGTTCCAGGCAGAGGAGCATCCTCCAAATGGCTCTTTTTTGAATACTCCACTTTGGCTAAGCAACATCCTCTCTGTGCCCCCTAATCCAGGCCCAAGTACCCCTCAGGAGAAACCCCGCGAGACCAAGAGTAATGAGAGATTGGGCAGGGAGGGGATAAGGGTGGGCAGGGAGACAGAGGAAAGTGAAGACATCCGAAGAAAGGGAAGAGGCCTGAACTGGACACCTAATGATTTATCCTGCCCAGCACCCATTCATCCCTTCTTCTGGTACTATCACCCTCACTATAACCACCAGGCACCAAGTCTCAGCCCTGTGGGTATGCGACCCAGGCCAAGCCAATCAGTGTATTCCATCTTCCTGGTCACAGTGATTACTCGAGGCTGGATACCTCCTTGGTTTGGACCAATGAGAGCCATGTCCAGGGGTTTTGTCAGAGAAGGAGAGCTTTCTACCAAGAATTGGAGTCACTTCTGAAACCTGAGAGCAAAGCGAACTCAAAGAAAAGCAGAGTCGAGAGCTGAAGAGAGACAGGTTCTGATGACGCTGTTGTGAGTCCTGGAAAACTGCCTGAAGACAGATGCAGCCCTGGCCTTATCAGCTACGTGAACCAATTATTCTCCCCTCTGCTCTAAGCCAAGTGGAAAGAGTCCCAACCAAGGGCTCTCCGTCTGCCTGCTCTTCCAGAGTATTCTGAGGACAAAGAGACTTTCTGCTCTGGGATAATAAAAGTAACTGCCTGGTGAAAGATTGTCCCTGGAGTGAAAGCCACCATGGAGACAGAGTCCAGCTGGCCTTTCCTAGGACACACACTCCTGACTGTCAACACACTTTCAAACACTATCAGTCCATAATTATAGACCTTGCTTACTGTTTGTAGTAGCTACTGTTTTTGTCTTCCCAGCACCTTGTTTTGGTAGTGGCCTCTGCTGTTTCTCCACCAGATGGGGGATGGAGGAAAGGTCATGACCCAGGTAGGGGACTGCACATCCTTGGCCATAGTGATTGATCCAAGAGGTCATGGGACTCATGACAAACCACTCAGAACCTTTCTCTGGGATTTTCCAAATTAGAACTGGAGGGAAGAAACTTTTCTTTCAGGCTCACCAGGCTGGAAGAATATGTCTATAGCTGTTGGCTGCCATGTGCCCCAATGCATGCAGAAAGCCCACTTGCAGTAGGAGAAGAGAAAGACAACACACAGGCCTGGGAGAGTCTGCCTGCTGTCTCCCCATTCTCTCCCTCTCCTTTTTACTATTAGAATCTCTTTCTTTCCTTAGAGTTTTGCCTGCCCAGCTAGAGACTAAATTTAAAGCCTCCCTTGTAACTAAATGTGTGCATGTGACAAGAGAGTAGGAACTTGGGTGCCTAATGACATTGTGGCACCCAGCCGCCTACCTGCCCTGGACCACCTGTCTACCCCTGCACTGTTAGGTGAGAAGAAATAACCTTCAATCTTGTAAGGAAATAACCTTCCGCCACTGTATTTTAGCGGTCTCTTTGTTCCAGCAGTGCAGTCTATACTTTTACTAATGTGAAGATGAAAAAGCTGTAAAAAACAAAGACCCTGATGGGGTTTAACTCTCTGGATATAGCTGTCCCTGCAAGGATGAGAAATTACTTACGGAGGACTAAGTGCCAGGAGCTGTCCTTAACATTTACACACAGTACCTCAGTTAATGCAGACCAGTTCTGGGGGCGCTAGTCATGGGGCACAGTGTAGGAGACCAGGCCACAGGGAGATTAGGGAACTTGCCCAAGGTTCACGTTACACTGCCTCTCAAGCTCCTCTTTCCATGGTTTCTTGTGTAAGCCAATAAAACCCCTTTTTTTTTTGCTTAAACTGGTTCAAGCTGGATTTCGGTCACTTGCAACAAAGCATTCTAACTGGCCTTGTGTCTAATCTAGTTTGTGCATCTCTCTTGAAGAGAGTGCCAACCATGTGATTCGGAATCTTAAGACCCCATTTAGTGACTGTAAGCAGGACAATTCTCCCAAGGAACTTACCCCATTTATCTAGTCAGACCACAACTGCAGCTACAGACGACACGGCACAGTGCAAAGAGAAGGTCTCCTCAGAGGCACACTAGGCTTGCCGCCTGCGGCAGACACCGTCGGGCGGTTCGCCCAATACTCGTGCCCAACCCCCTTTGTCCTTCCCTGCCTGAAAAAGCAAAATGCCCCCTTTCTCAGCTTTCTGTACAGTCAGGGCTGGCCAGATGACACAAGCTGGGGCAAGGAAAGGTATTGTACGGGGGGGGGGGGGTTCCTGCATCGTGATAAAAGAACGGCCTCTAGAGCCAGAACACCTGGATTCACTGTCACATTAGCTGTATAATTTTGGGCACACACTTAACCTCTGTTCCTTGGGGAGGATAACTGTACCTACTTCATGCTTGTTGTGAGCATTAAAGGAATCAATAAATGTAAAGAACTGAGACGAGTACCTGGTAGTTGGTAAACACTATAAATGGTAGCGACCACTATTTTTATCACCTGTGTGTGCCAATACGGAACAATCTCTAAGATGCAGTAAGTAAAAGCAGCAAGGTACAGAACAGCATATCTAGCGTGTGCTTGCATTTGTGTGAATTCCGAGAGGCCAGTGTATAGATATATATATCTGCTTGTGCAGGCACAGGCTATCTCCAGTAGGACAGACCAAAAACTGTTCAGAGCAGTTGCCTCTGAGAAGTAGAACATGGAACTGGGGCGCTGGATTGGGAAGATCTATTTCATTATGTGTCCCTTCCTTACTAATTGGATTAGATTTTTGGAATCATGTACTTGAATTAAAGATTTTTAAACTTAGGGCCGGCCCTGTGGCCAAGTGGTTAAGTTCACGTGCTCTGCTTTGGCGGCCCAGGGTTTCGCCGGTTCGAATCCTGGGCATGGACATGGCACCGCTCATCAAGCCATGCTGAAGCATCATCCCACATGCCACAACTAGAAGGACCCACAACTAAAAACACACAACTATGTACTGGGGGACTTGGGAGAAAAAGGAAAAATAACATCTTAAAAAAAAGATTTTTAAACTGTTTACGAAGTTCAAAAACACTCCTACTTTCTCTTAATTTTGGTTGTTCACCAACAAAATAGTCAAAAAAATTATATGTCAATTATATCTCAGTAAAGGTTCACATTAGAATAAAGAATAAGTTACACAAAGAATAAGTTACACAAATTTATTCACAAAGAATATGTTAAAAAAGAAAATGGACGGGGCCAGCCTGGTGGTGCAGTGATTAAGTTTGCACATTCCACTTCAGCAGCCCAGGGTTTGCTGGTTCGGATCCCGGGTGTGGACATGGCACCGCTTGGCAAGCCATGCTGTGGTAAGTGTCCCACATACAGAATAGAGGAAGATGGGCACGGATGTTAGCTCAGGGCCAGTCTTCCTCAGCAAAAAGAGGAGGATTGGCAGCAGATGTTAGCTCAGGGCTAATCTTCCTCAAAAAAAAAACAAAAAACAAAAAAAACCCCCCAAAAACCGGACAGTTAGTCCATAAAGTGGCAAGCTTCCTTTTGGAAGTATTCAAACATAGGCCAATGGTAACCTGTTAGACATGCCCCAGAAGATTTCTCTAGTGAGAAAGAGGTTAGCCTAGAGAGCATCTAGCTTTGCCAATTCCAGAGTCACCTTTTTGGTGGCACAAGAAGGGAAGGGAACTGGGGGAGACGCCAGCATATGACAAAAAAACCCGAACCCTGCAATCGTCACAGACTGCTGGTATCAGAGAGGACGCATGGCAGATGTGATCCATCTCAGGGCAGAGATGGAGAGCATGGGCTGTGGATCCAGACAGACATGGGTATGACTCCTGGGCCAACCACTTCTTCACTGTATGGAGTGGACCAAGTTCTCTAATATCTTTGAGTTTATTTCTCATCTGTAAAATGGGAATAACATCCACCTTAGGGCTGTGTGAGCCATAAGCAGGCTGGTGAATGTCAAGCCCGCAGAAGGGCAGCAGGCACACAGTGAAGTAAGTGCCCAAGGAATACAGGTAGCCATCGCTGGAGGTGGGGAGTGATCACCTTAAATGGCTTGTTGCATGTGTCAATCTTTTAATGTACAAACATAAAAAAAGGACAAACCAGAAAGCAGTTTTACATTGAACTAGTGGAGATAATTATACATAGCTGGTCTTGCAAACCCCACAAACAGATATTAATTCAAGACGGCTCCTGCTAGATCCCAACCTTCAAGACTGAATTGTCCTACCCTATTCACAGCAGAGTCAGAGTATTACACAAGGCCAACCTCTCAGGCCTTCACTTCTAAATCTTCCTTCTAAACCAAGAGGGCAGGGCAGAACCAGGTAGGGTTGTGCTATTACCCAGAGGGAGACGGTAAGAAGAGCACTGGCAACTTCATTCACTCCTCGGGGCTCTGCGCCCACAGAAGGATTTTAAGAGGCCCTCGTATAGATAGATGACTGGGCCCGAGTACAGATATTCTGGTCTGAACTGTGAGGTTTACTGCACATAAAGGGTGGGTTAAAGTGTTATAAATCCTACATCTTCAATGAAATAAGGCATATACTGCTGCCCCCAAATTACCAAGGCAAGGAGTGGCTGCCAGACTAGTCTACCACATGGGAGACTCAAACCTGGGCCTTGGCCAAAATAAAATCTGGGTGCTGAGGGCCCCCCTTTCAGTGAAAGCCAAAGGCCCTAGAACAGAATGCTAGAAAGTCCTTTATTAGTCACCCTGGGTTAAAATGACAGTTAAGGTCATTTTCGGAAGAAGAAAAATACTAACCACCCCTCACTTCAAGTTTTAGTGGCCAACAGGAATCTGAGCTCTGAAAGGTTGTGAATACTTTTTTCCCAAGATTATGAGCAACTGGCCAAATGCGTTAGCAGCAGGAAAGCTGAGAGTACTCCGTATGAGTGGTGTTCACACTGGGGAGCTCATGGCCATGAGCAGCACACCGGCTTGACACCCTCCACGCTGGAACAGAGAGCTCTGTTCTGCAGGCCTGTTTCAGGACCAAGGGGTGGGAGTGTTGGGAACAGATGATTCTGTGTTCCACAGATAATGGTATGAAGTGACTGCTAATAGATAAGGTTTAAGCACAGCATCTGGAGACAACTCCTCCAGACGCTCTGTTATTAAAGTCGTAAGAGCTTCAAGCCTGGAAGGATTGAGAAATTCTAAAGAATTAAACAAAAAAACTAACAACAACAAAAACGGAAGGGTGGAAGGTATCAAAGACACAAGACCTCTTTGTAGATGCTGACAGGCTCACTTCGTCCCCAAGTTCATCTTTGAGCTCAAGCAAATTCAACACATGAGGCAGAGACGTTAGACCTGGGTCAAGGGCAAAAACTTCTGGTAGTAGCTCTTAGTGACGTCAATCATCAGCTCCTGGGTACATTCTGGGAGCTCCCCTGAGAAGAGTCCTGGGAAAAGAAAGACCTTGTCAACCACAGGAGCCAGGGGAGGCCTGGAACTCTGATTTCTGTTTAAACTCCTAGAGGGCTCTTTTCTTTAGTCATGAGAGTCTAAATGTTAGGTTTTCCATCTTTGGTTCTAAGAGAATATTTCTACTGATGATCTCTTCCAGATGTTTTGAATTTGTGTGTGTGAGGGAAACAAATAATACTGGTCCCAAAATGGAGAAGTATATTCCAGGTGAAAGAGGTTAGCATATTATTGCATAATCTGAAGAGTTCAGGCATCTCTGACTACAAGAGGTTGTTCTCAACAAGGGTTTGTCCATCCTGATTCTGGTGTGACACCTATTGGGCAAGGCAAAGTGAGTGCTCTTGAGCTGAGAAACTTCCCTGATATTCACACAATGAAACTGAATCCAATGCTCGAACATGCTAGATACAGACAAATCAAGGATGGTAGTAGACCCCAAATGTCCTCCAGAAAGACTAGAGATAGGGCGATCATACTTAAGAATTTCTGGGAAAGAGGCACTCTCATACACTGTTACTGCAGCAAAGTTTCTAATCGTGAAAAACCAGGTACAACTTCTAATGATCTATTATACTAGGGGATTGATTAGTTATATTATGGTACATTTAGGCAATGAAAAACGCGTAACCATTAAAAGGAAAGAGGTGAGTTTCTAGATACTGACAACAAAACATGCCCAAGATATATGTTAAGAAAGCAAATTTCCAAACAGAATAGTGTGATTCTGTTTATATACTATAAACAGTTTCATATATCCATATTACATACACAAATATGTACACATACATACACTCACATACCTTTACACTCATATACATACAAAAACAGACATGCAGTTGTATATATAGAGAGAGAAAATAACAGGTAGGATAGAAAAAATGGTCTAAAAAAATACAAAATTCCCATAGGCACCTTTTACAAATTAGCAGCCCATGTTAGATTTGCAAACATATGTCTGGTCTATACAGTATTTAATCTTTTTAAAAATTAGTAGCCAACATTTAAAAATTCAGAGATAGTACATAAAAATTCAGATTTTTAGCTCCTCATGAAACATCGGAAGATCTCATAATATTAGGCCTGTATTCTTAAACAGCTATGACAGGCTATCATTGCTATCATTTACTGATCTGCCTGGCTCCTACAGGCACCTGAGTTTTTGATTCCTGACCCAGATCCTTTCTGGGTAGTTTGCCTTTCATCTTGTTTCATGACTCAGTTTCATGCAGTGGAGCCCTTCAAAAATGTGCCAGTTTTCCTGCAACCCCATGTCTCTTTATTCAAGATGGAGATTGCCATTAGCAATATTTAGATGGTTAGCCTTTGTTGGTGAAACTATATAAAATAAACATGGAAAGTATCTTACCACAGTGTAAAAAGTACTAGTCTCTAAATTAGGGGTCTTCAGTGCTAGTCAAGGCTTTCCCACTAACCAGCTCTGACACCTTGGACAACCCACCTCTCTTGCCCTCAGTTTCTTCATTTATACAACAATCTCTAAGGTGCAGCAGTTTGAATCCTCCATCAGAACCTCCAAACATAGTGTTTATTTGGATTTCAAATACCAAGCAGTGCTTCCCTGCCTTCTGCCATCAGTGCTCAACAACCATAACTAGTTGGTTCTAAGGACCTTGAAGAAGGTGAAAGAGATTAAAATACCTCCCTGGCAATAGCCTTCTCATCTCAGGCCAGATGCTTGTGTGACAATCATTTACAACAACTGTTGGGGCCGTTCTGCTCTAGCGCTTGCTAAGAACAGTGAAACTTTCTCACAGTGGGAACCCAAGATGGGGAGAATAACTAAACGGAAGTCCTTTCTTCCTCTTTGGCAAAAGCAGAGATGCACGAAACAGCAGAATGGCCACTTTCTCCCAAAGAATCTGAGTGGATGATCTGGACATCTTTGAAACTCATATTCAATGATCTGAGTAATGAGATTTTTTTTTAAATGGAAAAACAATTAAACCACCTGTGGTAGATATCATCTATTGTCAAATCTCCCTCTTCATATCATCTTCCATCTGTGAATCTGTGATGTGCCTCTGTAGATGCTACATGACTTCCACTGCGTAAAACAGTACGCAGAAGAGAGAAACTGTCTTGGGGTGAGGGGGACTGTGAAGTTCTCGTCTCCCTTCTGCTTTTCAGCATTTTCCAAGCTTCCTAAGATGAACACGTATTTCCTCTGTTGGCTCACATGTTTTACAATTTGGAGCTCTGAGCTCACGAGGGGCTTTACCTGTGGGCATTCCGTCAGCCAAGGTCAAGAGGTGATGTATTTGCTTCCCTCTGGTGTCCCAAAGCTAACAGTGGTCTTAGACCATGTTTCATGTTAACTTTTCAGTTTGGGCGTTCCTGGACAGTGTGGGAAGTACAAGTTCAAACTCCCAACCAATGTGAGGGTAAGGCCATAGTTAGAATTCTCTGGAGAGACTTTTTCTTTTTCCATCCAGAGCCAAGGCCTAGAGAGACACGCTTCTTTGAACTTTTCCTGTGCTGGTGGCAGATTTGTTCTACAGCAACTTTTTATTGAAGGATGACCCTTCAAGAGGCTCTCTCTGCCATGTGTGGAGGCAAGGCTTTACCTCTCATCGCCACACAAGGATCAAATCCTAAACCACTCTATTATGAAAACGCATCAACCTAAGTATGCTTATAGTGTGGGTTTAGTTTCCTCTTTGCTTCTGATCCTCAATAATTTCCTTGTGAACCAAATTATGCATTTAAAAAGATACTTGCTATATTTTAGATAGCATTTCTAGGTACTTTATAGCAGGAGAATTTTTAAGTTAGCTAGAACCACATATTGTCAGAGACAGAAATTGCATACGTTATTTTTGTGATGGAAAATAAACTTGAGTTTTAATAATCAACACCCAAAGTTACCTGGGCAGCCTGAGAAGACGGTGAATGGTGGGACCACAGTTTCTGGGGGTAATACTGTATTGTCAAGAATTTTGCAGCAGTCTTTCAACACACATCGACGCCCCTGAAATGAAAATCTTGTTAATAGGAAATAGCAGGAAATGGGAGTAAAAGTTGTCTAGTGTGCTGTGTGGAAGGCTATTTTATATCTTCTCCATTTGTGATATTATATAATAGCAAGGGACAGTGATAAGAGGTGTGGCTGCAATTCCCTACTTCAGGTGGTACCTGACAAGGAGGAGCAGGAGGCAGGGATGTCAATGTGCATGTGTGCGTGTGCACATTTGGGGAGGGGCTTGTATGCTGGGGACAGTTCAGGTTATCTTAGACATTACAGACTATGTGAAATTTGGTCTTCCAAGAGTTCTACTTAATTTTATTTTATTTTTGTAATTTTGTGGACATCTGTCGTTCTGCTTGTCCAACATCCATTACCCTTTCTTCTGGAAATGGAGCCTATATTTTCCTTGGGAACCACCTGTACTGTATCTTAGTCCATGTGCTTCACCTCCCATCCCAAACCCCAAACTCCAAGCCTGGCCACAGTGCTTTAGAGTCAGCATATGAGCCAAACTGGTCTGATGAATCTCAACATTAGGGCTTCTGCTGGGACTACTTGGAAAAGAAGCTCTTTCCAATGAAGTTTTTAGAAGATAAGACAGAAGCCTGAAAAACCACCTTGTTTCCATGAGGGAAGAACCTGCCTTGAGAACCTCCCAGGGGAAAACAAAAAGAGATGGAGACTAATTCTCATGACATCAATTGAACTCCTGGAGCCATTTGTGCATGAAATTAGGATGTACTTCTGTCCTCTTGGTTTATGTCAGCCAATACGTTCCATTTTACATCTACGAGTTTATGGTTTGTTTGTTCCTTTGTCAACTCCAACTGGATAAGTCCTGACAAACGCATTTGGACATGAAGTTATTGGGTCATTTCTTCTCCCACAGGTGAGTGGTAGTTCCTTGAAGGTTTAGGCTGAATCTTATGCTTGACTTTATCCACTGCCATCAGTTTTCAACACTGCCATCACCCATGGCATTTTGAGAGCAAGAAATAAGGTCTGGAGAGTCACTTGTTTCATGGGTTAAGGGAAAGGAGAGGCTTCTGTATAAAGCTTAACGTTGTGCCTCAGATTATTTGCTGAATAAATGAAAGTTGTGGTCTTCGTTGACTGTGTTTACATCACCAGGGCCTGTAAGGTCACTTGTGTTCCAGTCAGATGATCTGAGAAAATATACCTGTCCGGGAATGTGGAACTCCTAACAAATACCAGGACAATGCTAATCCATCCAGATCTCAGATTTTACCAAAGACTATGAAACATACTTTGATTTGGTTGTGTTCAAATTTTCCTCACTCTTCAAAACCCAAATCACATGTATTTCCAGGTAGATTGCCAAAGGAATTTTTTTAAAAAGCTTATATCTCTAAGGTCTGAATTTCTTAAGCGGCTATTAAGCTTCCTCCAGCTGGGTGGATAATAGCTTTGGCAACACTTGGCAACACTTTTTGCTCAGAAACAAGTTATGCCTGCAGCTCTTCATTCCTCCTTGGAAAGTTGTCTTCCACCAATTATCTGCTATCGGCAATTTCAAAAATACGGCAGCTGGCCAGTTCCCTGGTGACTCCCAAATTAACTCAAAGATGAACTATGACACCTAAACTCCTAATAACTCAGACTATGCACAGGGGCACTGAGTAAAAGGAAGGAGAATGTGCTGCATGAGGCATGATCCCTTCACATACAAGGATCCACAGACAAAGGCCCTGGAAAAGAAGAGTGGAGGTGAATCTTTTCACTGTGCACCACTAGCCACCACACAGCCTGTTTTCACCTGCTTTGTCCACTAGTTGGCCATTCTGCCTACTCAGGGAAATGATGCTTAATTGGGTTTTCAAGCATTCTGGGCAAACCAATCAATTAAATAGCAGCAAAATTAAAAATGCAGGTACTTCTCAGGCATGAATGCATTGGCAATAGCTGAGGAGGTTAAAAGCTGAAACTAATTCTTTATTCTTTCCTGAACACTTTCCCAAGGAGGAGTCAAGAACTACATGTTGCTAGTATGACAGCTACCTATATCTCCTTAGGCAAGTTATTTAGCATCTCTGAGCCTTGGTTTCCTCATCTGTGAAATAGGATGTAAAACCAAACCTGCAGGGACGCTGTCAGGATTGGAAATAATAAATGTAAAACTCACAGACAATAACAGTGCCTATTAGTATTGCCTGTTAGGCGTTTCCTGCTGGCATTCGGGCAATTCTGATCAACACCCACACCTTCACATATCCAAAGAGAAGTTAGACTATAACATGGGATGCTGCTATAGGAAGGATCTGGACCTGATGGGGACAGCTAAACTCTAAAAGAGTTCCTGCTAGCATTGAGATTCTAGACTTCTAAAAGGATCTTTCTCCTGAGAGATTACTTGAGAATTTGTAAGGCTCAGCAAATAAGTCCTGCTGATATTGAACAATGAACTGATGTATTGAAAAGCAGTACAAAAAGCAGAGGACCTAAGAATAGGACTGAATTTCCCTAAGCATTGGGAAGAGCATTTGGATTTTAACCCTTCAGACATTTTGCCTGGAGGATACAGAACAGGGCTAAAGCACCATGGTGATGTCTTCACTTTGCTGAGGAAAATAGCAGAACCACACAGCTGTGACTGCAAAGCCAGCTTTTGCCAAACAGTCAGTGAGAAGAGAGGATGGATTTCACTATCTTCTCCCTTCCTCCAACATCAGGCTGAACCAAAGACTTTCTGTCTAATACATAACAAGGAACTCCTCCGGATGAGAATATTTGGCAAAAGAACTACTTCCCTTAATTCTGAGTAACAAGTCAGATTGGAATGTTTTTTGCAGCAGTGTGGTTCTCCATTGCACCATCCATCCTTGCTGTGCCCTCATGACTTCTGGAAGGTGACTGCATGGTTTCTGCAAGGTTTTGATACTTTAGGGTCTGAGTCTTATGCAGAGCAGAGAGCTGGCTCTGTATTAATGGGATCAGCCATGTAAAAACATGAAAAAAGTCTTGGCTTTTCCTAAAATCTAGTCTGAGGTATAAATTTAAAATGCAGGAAACATTCTCCCTAAACATTTAGGCAGTTCAGCTCTAATCATTAACATTCTCACCCAGGATGTTCTCATGAATCCTAAGTGAAATCAAGCTCTTCATCTATGAAATACCAAGAAATCCAACCCTGTAGAGCCTTGATCGGATTGAACAAACTGATGCCTAGGCTCCTGTAGACCAGGGTCTTACAGGTTCTGCTGAGCAAGGAGCCCACTTGTACCCTGCATGCCCATCATCCTGAACTACCTGTAGTTTCCCTAACATCATGCCCTTTGGTGACTCTGACCCTTGCACATGCCCATCTCTTTCCCGAAATGCCCATCCTCCCCTTGTCTATAAGCCAATTTCAACTCACCCTTCAGATCCTCTCATCCCACTATTCTGTAAGATCCTTGAGTAAAGCAATAGGTAGGCCATATGGCACCATGGCTATTCATACTGCTCGGGTTCAAATCCCAGCTCTACCACTTACTAGCCTTGTCAAACGCCCTAATATCTAAGGTCTTTGGTCTTCTCATCTGCAAATAGGGGTAATAATGGTATCCACTACCGCTGGATGGTTGTGAGGATTAAATGAAATAATCAAAGAAAAGAGTTTAACATCATATGGAAGAGGCTGAATAAAGGTTAATCATGATTATTAATGCCTAGAAAAAAACTCAAAATCCAATAACAGTTTCAGTAGAGCAGCAGATGAGACACTATGTCTACCGTGCTTGGTCACAGTAGCAGAGGCCCACTGATGTGAGGGACAGGAGCTGGAGGGAAGCGAGGTGGCTCAGCCAGCCAAGTCACCATACTCACAATCACACAGTTCTTGCCAACGTGAACGTAAGAGCCAATCTGAGCTGCGTTGACCACACAATCTTCCTCGATAAAGACATGGTCCCCGATATGTAAAGGAAAGAATGCAACGCTACAGAAGGAAAAGAAGATGAACAAGGAAAGGTCAAGGTGATGAACTTTTGGTCAAGGTTTATAGAACTACAGATCGTAATGTCAACTTCATCATCTTGTCTTAGTAAGACTGTTCCTAGCAAGGAAAGAATCCTCAGGCTAGAGAAATTCTATAATGTTGAAGAAGATGAATGTGACTACTAGCTCAAAAACAGAAATATTATACCAATGAAATGTGCAAGGAAACAGCAAGGCAGAAGGGGCAAGACCTTCAAAGCTAAAAATGCTGGCACCAAATAAAAATGAATGAATGTTTGCTCATTCCTGCTTCCTTTGAAAATGATCACAGTTCACATTTTCACCAACCTGCTCTATAATACTTCAGGAAACAGACATTAGGTTCATGGAATATCATTTCTAGCACCCAACATTCTGAAAATTAACATACTCACTGATTTTACTGAGTGCCTACTATATGCCAGACTCTATGCTAGGAATTGGGAACACAGTGGTGAGCAAAAGGGGCACAATCCTGCCCATGAGGAGCTTACAATCAAGAGAACAAAAGATTCAATAAATGACTAAATAAGTAATTAGTTACAACTATGATAAGCATTATAGAGGCAAAATACCCCATTATGAGAGTGTATATAACAAGGAGACTTTACCCAGACTGGAGGTTTGGTAAAAGCTTAACTGAAAGTGATAATTAAGCCAAGACTTGAAGGATGAGTAGGAGTTAGTAGGCTTTCTCCAGACTTCTGACATCATCCCCATTCTCCAGGATTCCTCAAATGTCATTGACAGTGGTTCTGTGATCACATTTACAAGTCATTTCAGTACTTTGCGATGTAAATTTTGGACTGAACCTAATATAAAGTAGCCAGATGCTCACTAGCTCTTTCCACTCCTGCATTCTATTTTTTTGAGGAAGATTAGTCCTGAGCTAACATCTGCTGCCAATCCTCCTCTTTTTGCTGAGGAAGACTGGCCCTGAGCTAACATCCGTGCCCATCTTCCTCAACTTTATATGTGGGATGCATGCCACAGCATGGCCCTCTGAGCAGTGCCATGTCTGCACCCAGGATCCGAACCGGTGAACCCCAGGCTGCTGAAGCAGAACATGTGCACTTAACCACTGCGCCACCAGGCCGGCCCCTCTATTTTGTCAAGAATATTTTGTCAGAGCTGCTACCTGTCCTCCACAGACCTATAATTTATTTAAATCTTCCTTCATCCATTTGGAGTATTAGCCTGGACCTCTTGTGTGGCAATGAATTCCTTGAACTCACCACAGTCTATAGCAGTACTGCTGGTTCTTTAATTTTAAATTATAAATTCCAAACTTTCTATTATTATCTAGTTCTGGTATTGGGACACATAGGGAAAAACATCTACATTCACCTTCTATTCATGTGTTGCTATTTACACCTTCAGATTTCTGTATTTCTTATGCAGACGATTCTTTTTGTGTGTGTCTGTGAGGAATATTGGCCCTGAGCTAACATCTGTTGCAAATCCTCCTCTTTCTGCTTCAGGAAGATTGTCCCTGAGCTGAGCTAATATCTGTGCCAAGCTTCCTCTGTCTTATGTGGAATGCCACCACACCGTGGGCTGACAAGGGTGTTAGGTCTGCGCCCAGGATCTGAACCTGCAAACCCGGGGCCACTGAAGTGGAGCACATAAACTTGACCACTATGCAACCAGGCCAGGCCCTTACATGGACGGTTCTTATTTACACATCCCTCCATTCACCCAAAAACCTCTTGTTCATTCTCCATGCCTTCCCTGGACCATATCCAGCTCAATAATGCCTTTATCAGATGGTGGAAACACCAGCCTGGTGGCACAGCACTTAAGTTCCCACCTTCCACTTAGGCAGCCTGGGGTTTGTGGGTTCGAATCCCAGGTGTAGACCTACGCACTGCTTATCAAGCCATGCTGTGGCGGGCATCCCACATATAAAGTGGAGGAAGATGGGCACAGACGTTAGCTCAGGGCTGGCCAGGCTTCCTCAGCAAGAAGCGGATTGGCAGCAGATGTTAGCTCAGAACAGATGTTAGCTCAGGGCTAATCTCCCTAAAAAAAAAAGTGATAAAATGAAATAAACTTAAAAAAAAAGAAGGTGAAGGGGCCAGCCCCATGGCCAAGTGGTTAAGTTCATGCACTCCACTTCGGCAGCCCAGGGTTTCGCAGGTTCGGATCCTGGGCGTGGACATGGCACCGCTCATTAGGCCATGCTGAGGCGGTGTCCCACAGAGCATCAGCCAGAAGGACCTACAACTAGAATATACAACAATGTACTGGGGGGCTTTGGGGAGAAGCAGAAGGAAAAGAAAAAAAACAGAAGATTGGCAATAGTTGTTAGCTCAGGTGCCAATCTTTAAAAAAAAAAAAAAATCAAGGTAAGAAGGTGGAGTCAATAACTCTGGCAGAGTATCAGTCACTGTATGAGACCACAAGAGCATACCGTAAGATTTTCTGGTTTCCCTCCAGTAGCCTTCTGAGTCAATAATTGAATGTTTTCATGCGAGTGATTTATTATGACTCTCTGCTCTAATTCTTGCATGTAATAGAAAGCCTGGAGCCCAGTACCATTACGGGAAATGCAGGATTCTTCCTGCATGATATACTCCTAAGTATTATAGAGTCTGAGTTAGTTTACTCTCTTCTCTGTTCCCTCCTAACCATGTTCATACCCCTGTGACAGGAGTATCACATTATACAGTGGCTATCACATTATTCAGTAGCTATCTGTTTATGTAACCGTTTCTACCAGTAGGTTTTGAGAACCCTGAGGCAGGAATGCCATTTTGTCCATCTTTATATGTCCAACTTATAACCTAGTGACTAGCTTAAGGAAAACACTCAATAAATGCTTGTGGAATCATTGGATGAAATGCAGATGGTGCTACAGGTAGGAACCAGGAGAGCAAATTAGCTGAGGGGGAGATAGGCCAAGAGAATCCCACCACAGCAGGCACAGTGGTCAGTTTACCTGCCCTGTCCATGTTTTTTGTTGGACAATCCCTATTCCAACTGAGAGATCAGTGGGCCTGACTTAACCTTGCCCTCTGGATCAAAGCTTTTTAGACTAGTGGTGGGCACTTAATTCAAGCTGAGCCAATCAGATTCCCTCTCCCAAAATTTTGGAAATAAAACGTAAGATCTCTAGTTGGTATCTGCTGGAAGCCTAAATGGAGAAGTAATGTAAATAAGGGGCTGAGGCAGCAAGGTTGGCTCCAGGAGCAAAGGGGGAAGATACAACCAATCTGGAAGAGAGCAGAGGGAAGCAGAAGTGCAGAGAGAAGAAGAGGTAAGAGACAGGATAATCTTGGAGACATAGCAGTAGACAGAACAGTTATCTTGATTCTGGCTAGCTATCCAATGGCAGGTTCTAATCCTTTGTGAGGCCTGGCCCCTTTTGCTACCCTTAAGTTCCATTAAATCTGCCTATGTCTGTTTAATCAGAACACCCTTTGCTTTTGCCAGCTTACATGGATTCTGTTTCTGGCACCCAACCACCAACTAGACTAAGACACCACCACCAGAGTTGTGTTCATTATGGTGAATTCTCACTCAGTGTCCCCAAGAATATCACAGACCTGCTCCTTACACCACAACTCAACACATGGATAGCACTACCAGTAGCAGCATCTTGCCCAAGACTGAATCAAGGTAATTAAATTACATACCCTTTGCTGAATTTCTTGAATGGTGGCCTTATGACACTCCGACTTTTCACAACACAATGACGTCCAACTCTTACATTTGCCAGATCCCCTCGAATAATACAGTCATTCATCACAATGGTCTATAAAACAAAGCACATTTAAAAAGTTACCAACATAACCTAAACCATAACAATAAAAATGAGTGGATAACAAGACACTGATTGACAGTTACGCTCTGATCTGCTGAGTCATCTGTTCTGTCCAAAGGGGGAACTTGTAAGGAGAAGACAACTGCCCTCATAACATCGACTGCAGTTGAAGATGTTCCCAGTACATCGAAAACTTTGTCCCTAATATTCCATGAACAGGACTCATTGAATGAACAAACATTTATTGAGAACACCTGGAGTAGACCCAGTTTATGCACGTCCTCGGATTCACTCAGTTCCACCTGCCCCCAAGCCTTGGCTGTTTGCTCAAGGAATCCCAGCTGCTCCTACTTTTGTCTCATCTCCTAATACTACTGTCTCCAACTTCATTATCCCAGAGGTGGACCCACTGAGGTTCTGGTTCCTCCCCCAATTTCTGGACTCAGATTAAGTACTTCACTGCAGAGGGTGACATCTGGCTTCCCCAGAGATTGCCTGGAGGGGGCGAATAACACAGCTCAGAAGTTAGAGGGAATCAATGCCCCCTACTTGGTAAAGAGTGGGCATTCTTTAAATGTCTCTTGAATAAATGGGGTAAAAAAAAATGCATATGGCTGGGGTTGCAGCTGGAAAAGGAAGCAAGGGACAGATGATGAGGAATTACGTATGATGAGCATGGAAACTTAGACTCCTTTCCTTAGAGGGTATAGGAATCAATGAAAGATTTTAAGCAGAGAATTAACACAATTGAATCTTCATTTTAGAAAGAGCACTCTGGGGGCCAGCCCGGTGTGGTTAAGTTCACACATTCCGATTCTCAGTGGCCCAGGGTTCGCCGGTTCGGATCCCAGGTGTGGACATGGCACTGCTTGGCAAGCCATGCTGTGGTAGGCGTCCCACATGTAAAGTAGAGGAAGATGGGCACGGATGTTAGCTCAGGGCCAGGTTTCCTCAGCAAAAAGAGGAGGATTGGCAGTAGTTAGCTCAGGGCTAATCCTCCTCAAAAAAAAAAAGAAAGAAAGAAAGAGCACTCTGGAAGCTGTCTGGAGTCTGAATGGAGGAGGCAGATAAGACTAGAGGGAAAGCGACCCTTCAGATGACTATAGTGGATCAAGGTAAAAAGAGATAATGGATCTTACCTAAAGCAATGGCTGTGCATGAGGAAAGGAGAAATAAATAGGAGGAGAGGAAAGCTATCAAACCTCTAGATCTAACTACCAGTTTAGAGGGAAGAGTGGGGAATAGGGACCACAGTAAACAACCCCACGTAAACAGAATCAGCCAATTTAGAAATATGAAAATTCTACAAGTCAGTGAGCCTGTTTCCCCAACATATAAATGGCATGGGGAGAAAAACGGAGTAGGGAAAGAGAACTGTTATAGATTAAAAGAGGCTTAAGAGACATATGAACCAAATGCACAAAATACGTCCTTGACCTTGTTTGGATTCTGATTTGAATAAACCAACTGCAAAAAGACATCTTGAGATACTGGAAAGACTGAATATGGACTGAGGATTACATGATAGTAGGGAATTACTGTTTTTTAAAAAATATACATTACAATAGGGGTACTCTACTTATTTTTTTAAAGTCTTTAAATATTAGTGATACAACTGAAGAATTTATGAGTGAAATAATACGATGCTTGCAATTTGCTTTAAAATACTGCAGCTTCCCTCCCCTCCTGGTCAAAACAGGTATAGTTTGGAGGGTGGGTACAGAGATGAAACAAGAATACTTCAAGTCAGATACTTCTAACTGTAGAAGCTGATAAACGAGTACGTGGGGATTCATTATATGTTCTCTCTACTTTTGCATATGTCTTAAAAGTTCCATAATCATACTGCTCATCTATAAAAAGTAATGAATTACTAATCCACTACTATATGTAACAACATGGATAAATCTCAAAAACATTATGCTGAGTGAAAGAAGCCTGACAAAAAGGAGTACATGATTCCAATTATATGAAACTCTAGAAAATGCTTTACATCAGTGGTTACCTGGGGCCAAGGGTAGGAGGGTTGACTGCAGAGGGCCACAAGGAACCAGGGTGATGGAAATATTTTATATCTTGGTTGTGGCAGTGGCTACACAGATGTACACATCAGTCAAAACCTGTCAAACTGCACATTTAAGATGGGTATATTTTATTGTATGTAAATTATACCTCAATAATGATGATTTTTTAAAAATATTTCATTATAGAATACTACTCAGCCAGAAAAAAAGACAGATGTAAACTATTACGAACTCAAAAAAAATTCCATTATAAAATGTTTAAAAAGCAAAAAAGGAAGAGAATCTATACAACTTAGTCATTGTTTAGATATTGGGGGTTAAGAGAAAGAGAGTCTAGAATGAAGTGAGCGATTCTGGTGGTTAGGTGACAAACTCAATTTTGAAATGCTGAGTTAGTTAGAGGTATCTGTTGGATAACCAAGAGGCAGTTGTAAATAAAGGTCTGGGGCCCAGGACAGACAGTCAGGCTAGAGAGGTAAGTGGGGAACACCTCGCATATAGGTGAACTTAGATAAATCACCAGGCTTAACTCCAGGCTCTGAGAGGATACTGAAAAAGACATGAACTCATACCTGGAAGAGCTCACCAACCTCACCTGCAGAAGTTCAGTCTATAAAACCACTACCAGCAACAAAGAGACCTTCACATCTGCTGCTGACTGTAAAGTACGACGGTCCCTTCCGTCTTTAAAAGCTATCTTCTTCGAGCTTAAAGAGATGTCTATTTCTAGTGTGTACTTCTTTCATCTGAGATTCTTAATTTACTTCATTGTTTTCAATTTGTTTCTATCTATAATCAGAGAAAATGACTGCCTTTTCTTTCAGAAGAAAACAGAATTCCAAGAGTTCTGGATATCTGTTGATGGTTGGTTGTTTGAAATAAAGATAACAATCTTAATCTGGAAATAAAGAAAATCCATATACATCCCTCAGTCAGTCTAAATTACACTCCCACTGAAGAGGCAAACACATAAAAAACATAAGAAGTAAATGATATCATAGGTGGTTAAAGAAATTTAGCAAGAGAAACTCAAAGCCTGGTCTCCTATCTCATAAAGAGTAGAGCTAAAGGGTGAAGTCAGCTTCCAAATAGAGGCGACACGGTATTAAAATGAAGGGAGGTGCCTATAAGGACCTTACATGGGAGAAAATGATACAAAAGCAGAGTTCACTGAACTTGACCCTGGATAAGGCAGACGTGGCATGTTGGAAGTCTAAGAACTGTAGCTGGAAACCTGTTCTGTTTGGCCTATGCAGTATTTCTTCTTCTTCTTTTTTTTTTTGAGGAAGATTAGCCCTGAGCTAACATCTGCTGCCAATCCTCCTCTTCTTGCTGAGGAAGACTGGCCCTAAGCTAACATCCGTGCCCGTCTTCCTCTACTTTAAATGTGGGATGCCTGCCACAGCATGGCTTGACAAGCGGTGTGTAGGTCCACACCCAGGATCCGAACTGGCAAACAGCAGGCCGCTGAAGTGGAATGCACGAACTTAACAGCTGCGCCACCAGGCCAGCCCCAGTATGTCTTATTATTTAAATTAGATGACATTATTTGGGACATTTTGCATCAAAAAAAATCCAGATTTCTAGTTTCTTTTGAGAAAATCAGAAGCTTTGGAAATACAGGCCTGCATTGCCACATGGCAACAATCAACTTGAGCTTAGCTAGGTCAGCATTCCTTCTCCAGTTTCCCCACCTCTCTTGACTGTTGACACCCAGTCTTCCTTACTCATTTGACCCCTGTCTATCCCTGCAGGCACTGTGACACCTGATATAAGAGCTCAGGAAATCAGAAATGTCAAAGTCCTGAAAGGGACAGGGGCCGGAAACATAAATGGGTTGTTCATAATAACAAAAAACTGGAAACAAAATCCACCAATAAGAGGCAAAAAATGGAATTGTACACAGCAGCGAAAATGCACAAACCACAATGAATCTTAGCAACACAGTTCAGAAGAACAATAGTTACTGAGTGTGGTGTGTGCTTCCTACTGTCATTATTATAATAATTGAGAGTAGGGGCCGGCCCCATGGCTGAGTGGTTAAGTTTGCACGCTCTACTTCGGCGGCCCAGGGTTTCACCAGTTCGAATCCTGGGCACGGACATGGCACTGCTCATGAGGCCATGCTGAGGCAGCATCCCATGTGCCACAACTAGAAGGACCCACAACTAAAAATACACAACTATGTACCAGGGTGGGAGCGCTTTGGGGAGAAAAAGGAAAAAATAAAATATTAAAAAAAAATTGAAGTAGAAAAAGTAAGTCACAGAAAACAGAAAATCAACTAAAGCTAAACAATATATATTATTTAGGAATACATATGTACGTAACAAAACAGTTTCTTTTAAATAAAGAATTTATAAGACACAAAATTCAGCATAATCGTTTCCTCTTGGAACGAGGCAGAAGAAAGGGCTAGGACAAGAACACAAAGGCAGCACTGTATTATTATGCGTTATGCTCTAGTTCTTCAGGTGGGTGGTAGGTTTGTGGTGTTGATTTAAAATTTTTATGCTTCATTATTTATACCTATCACATATACTCTTGTGTACACCAAATGTTGCCGAATAAAACAGTTCTTTAAAAAGAGAGGACCCTGAACAACCAAAACAATCTTGAAAAAGAAGAACAAAGTGGAGGATTCATACTTCCTGATTACAAAATTTACTACAAAGCTACATTAACCAAAATAGTGTAGTACTGGGATAAAAACAGACATATTGACCAATGGAAGAGAACTGAGAGTCCAGAAATAAACCCTTATATTGACGGCCCATTGATTTTCTACAAGGATCCCAAGACCATTCAACGGGGAAAGAACAGTCTCTTCAACAAATGGTGCTCGGACAACTGGATTGCCACATCCACAAGAATTAATTAATTAATTTGGATCCCTACCTCATACCATATACAAAAATTAACTCAAAATGGATTAATGACCTAAACACAAGTGCTAAAACCATAAAATTCTTAGAAGAAAACATATGAGTAAATCTTTGTGACCTTTAGTTTGGCAATGGATTCTTAGATATGACACCAAAAACTTGAGCAACAAAGAAAAAATAAATTGGATGTCATCAAAATCAAAAACTTTTGTTCATCAAAGGACATCATCAAGAAAGTGAAAAGACAATCTACAGAATGGTAAAAAATATTTGCAATCACATATCTGATAACAGTTTAATGTCCAGAATATAAAAAGAACTCCTGCAACTCAACAATAACAAAAACCACAATTTAAAAACAGCTAAGGACTGAAGCGACACTTCTCCAAAGACATACAAATGGCCAATAAGCACATTAAAAGATGTTCATCATCATTACTCATTCAGGAAATGCATATCAAAACCACAATGAGATACCATTCACACCCACATCCAAAAAACAGAAAACAATTAAGTGTTGGTGAGGATGTGGAGAAATTAGTACACTCTTGCATTGTGGTGGGAAGGTAAAATGGTGCAGTCCTTGTCGAAAACCGTTTGGCAATTCCTCATAAAGCTAAATATAGAATTACCATATGATCCTGAAATCCACCCCCAGGAATATACCCCAAAAATTGGAAATAGGGACTCAAACAGACACTTGTACACCAGTGCTCACGGCAGCATTATTCACACTAGCCCCAAGGTGGAAACAACTGAAGTGTCCATCAACAGATGAATGAATTAAAAAAAGTGGAACATACCATACAATGGAACATTATTCAGCCATGAAAAGGAATAAAATTCTGATACATGCTATAATATGAATGAACTTTGAAAACATTATGCTAAGTGAAGTAAGCCAGACCAAAAAAGGACAAATATTATATGATTCCACTTACATGAAATTTGTAGAATAGGCAAATACATAAAGACAGAAAGTAAATTGAGGTTACCCAGGACTAGAGAGAGAAGGGAACGGAGAGTTACTCCTTAATGGGTACAGACTTTCTGTTGGAGTGATGAAAAAAGTTTTAGAAATAGATAGTGGTGATATGTGCACAACACCGTTAATGTAATTAATGCCAATGAATTGTACACTTAAAAATGGTTAAAATGGGGTCAGAATCATGGCGGAGTGAACTTGCCCAGGACTCTCTTCCCTCCAACATGCAACAAAAAGGGGCACCCATATTCCAACAGAGGACATCCTAACATAATACAGAAACGTTGGAGAGACACCCAGACACATGACTGAGGGAGGAGAGGTTGGAGCCCAACTGGGAGGAGCTGGAACAGGGTAAGAGAGAACTTCACTCCCTCCCCTAGAGACTGCAATCCGCAATGATGGGAGGATCCATGAGGGAAGGAGCGGGGAAGGGGTATCTCATTCCCAGGATCACCCAGGACTCCCACAGGCCCTTGCAGCCTAGAGGAAAGCCCTCTAATGGGGTGAAAGCTTCAGGTGTGTGTGTGTGTGTGTGTGTGTGTGTGTGTGTGTGTGTGACCTCATCAAGCCAACATCCCAGGAGAGCAGAAGGAAAAGTCGTGGAGAGCATGCAGGAGTTAGCGCCCTTCCTCCCACCCACCGCTCCACTGCCTGGGATCTCAGCTGAAGGCCAGGGTTCAGAATGTGCGGCTCTCAAGCCCCACCCAGTGGCGATTGGCAGTAACTGCAACCAAATAACATCAGAATGAGAAAAACCCAACCCACCTCCCCTAACATAATACTACATCAAATCTCCAGATCAGAGAGAAAACAACAAACACCTGGAATTCAGTTCTGAGGACACAGAAATTTGTAAGCTAAATGACAATGAATTCAAAATAGCTATCATCAAAAAATATCAGACAAAGTAGACTTCAAAGTAGACTGTCAAAGTAGACTTCAAGGCAGGTAAAGAGAGACAAACAGGGCCAGTATATAATGATCAAATGACACTCCATCAAGAAGAAATAACGCTTATAAATATCTATGCACCCAACACAGGAGCACCAAAATTCATAAAGCAACTATTAACAAACCTAAAAGAAGATATCAATAGTAGGGGACCTCAACACTCCACTCCATATCACATCAGATCATCCAGACAGAAAATCAACAAGGAAACAGTAGAATTAAATGAAAAGCTGGACCAGTTGGATGTAATAGACATATACAGAACGCTCCATCCAAAAACAGCAGAATACACATTCTTCTCAAGTGAACACAGAACAGTCTCAAGGATAGACCGTATGCTGGGAAACAAGGCAAGCCTCAATAAATGTAAGAAAATTGAAATAATAACAAGCATCTCTTCTGATCACAATGCTATAAAGCTAGAAATTAATTACAAGAAAAAAGCTGAGAAAGGGACAAAGATGCGGAAACTAAACAACATGCTATTGAACAACCAATGGATCATTCAAGAAATTAAAGGAGAAATAAAAAAAAATATCTGGAGACAAAAGAAAATTATAACATGCCATACCAACTCATATGGGATGCAGCAAAAACCATATTATGAGGGAAATTCATCGCAATACAGGCCCACCTTAACAAACAAGAAAAATCCCAAAGAAGCAATGTCAAATTACACCTAACTGAATTAGTAAAAGAAGAACAAACAAAGCCCAAAGTCAGCAGAAGGAGAGAAATAATAAAAATCAGAGCAGAAATAAATGCTATTGAAACAAAAAAGGCAGTAGAAAGGATCAACGAAACAAAGAGCTGGTGCTTTGAGAAGATAAATAAAATTGACAAACCCCAACCAGACTTACAAAGAAAAAAAGACAGAAAGCTCAGATAACAAAATCAGAAGTGAAACAGGAGAAATAACAACAGACTCCACAGAAATATAACAGATTATAAGAGAAAACTATATGCCAACAAAATGGACAATCTAGTGGAAATGGATAAATTCTTAGAATCTTACAACCTCCCAAAGCTGAATCAAGAAGAAAAGACAATCTGAATAAACCAGTCACAAGAAAAGAGATTGAAACAGTAATCAAAAGCATCCCAAAGAATAGAACCCCAGGACCAGATGGCTTTCCTGGGGAATTCTACCAAACTTTCAGAGAGGATTTAGTACCTATACTTCTCAAGCTATTCCAAAAAATTAGGGAAGAGGGAATGCTTCCTAACATATTCTATGAGGCCAACATCACTCTGATACAAAAGCCTGACAAGGAGAGCACAAAAAAGGAGAACTATAGGCAATATTGCTGATGAACATAGACGCAAAAATCCTCAACAAAATTGTGGCAACCCAAATTCAGGAATACATCAATAGGATCATACATCATGACCAGGTGGGAGTCATACCAGGGACACAGTGATGGTTCAACATCTGCAAATCAATCAATGTGATACACCACATCAACAAATTGAGGAATAAAAACCACATGATCATCTCAATAGATGCAGAGAAAGCATTTGACAAGATCCAACAGCCATTTATGATAAAAACTATGAACAAAATAGGGATAGAAGGAAATTACCTCAACATAATAAAGGCCATACATGACAAACCAACAGCCAACATCATACTCAATGGGCAAAAACTGAACACCATCCCCCTGAGAACAGGAACGAGACAAGGATGCCCACTATCATCACTCTTATTCAACATAGTACTGGAGGTTTTGGCCAGAGCAATTAGGCAAGAGAAAGGAATAAATGGAATCCAAATAGTGAGTGAAGAAGTGAAACTCTTGTTGTTTGCAGGCAACATGATCTTATATATATAAAACCCCAAAGAATCCATCAGAAAACTAATAGAAATAATTAACAACTACAGTAAAGTTGCAGGGTACAAAATCAACCTACAAAAATCAGTTGCTTTTCTATACTCCAATAACGAACTTACAGAAAGAGAACTCAAGAATACAATTCCATTTGTAATCGTAACTAAAAGAATAAAGTACCTAGGAATAAATTTAACCAAGGAGGTGAAGGACTTATTCAATGAAAACTATAAGGCACTACTGAAAGAAACTGATAATGACATAAAGAGATGGAAAGAGATTTCATGCTCATGGACTGGAATAATAAACATAGTTAAAATGTCCATTCTACCTAAAGCAATCTACAGATTCAGTGCAATGCCAATCAGAATCCCAATGACATTCTTCACGGAAATAGAGCAAAGAATCCTAAAATTCATATGGGGCAACCAAAGACCCTGAATTGCTAAGGCAATCCTGAGAAAAAAGAACAAAGCTGGAGGCATCACAATCCCTGACTTCAAAATGTACTACAAAGCCGTAGTGATCAAAACGGCATGGTACTGGTACAAAAACAGGCACACAGATCAATGGAACAGAACTGAAAGCCCAGAAATAAAACCGCACATCTACGGTGAGCTAATCTTTGACAAAGGTGCCAAGAACATACTATGGAGAAAAGACAGTCTCTTCAATAAATGGTGTTGGGAAAACTGGACAGCCACATGCAAAAGAATGAAGGTAGACCACTATCTCACTCCATGCACAAAAATAAACTCAAAACAGATCAAAGACTTGAAGATAAGTCTTGAAACTATAAAACTCCTGGAAGATAATATCAGTAGTACACTCTTTGACATCGAACTAAAAAGGATCTTTTCAAATACCATGTCCTCTCAGACAAGGGAAACAAAAGAAAAAACAAACAAGTGGGAGTTCATCAGACTAAAGAGCTACTGCAAGGCAAAAGTAACTAGGATCAAAACAAAGAGACACCCCACCAATTGGGAGAAAATATTTGCAAATCATATATCTGACAAGGGGTTAATCTCCATAATATATAAGGAACTCACACAACTGAACAACAACAAAAAACAGCCTGATCAAAAAATGGGCAGAGGACATGAACAGACATTTTTTCAAAAAAGATATATAGATGGCCAATAAACACATGAAAAGATGTTCAACATCACTAATCATCAGGGAAATGCAAATCAAAGCTACACTAAGATACCACCTTATGCCTGTTAAAATGGCTATAATCACTAAGACTAAAAATAACAAATGTTGGAGAGGATGTGGAGAAAAGGGAACCCTCATACACTGCTGGTGGGAATGCAAACTGGTGCAGCCACTATGGAAAACAGTATCAAGATTCCTCAAAAAAACTAAAAATAGAACTACCATATGACCCAGCTATCCCACTACTGGGTATCTACCCAAACAACTTGAAATCAACAATCTAAAGCAGCATATGTACCCCTATGTTCATTGCAGCAATATTCACAATAACCAAGACATGGAAACAATCCAAGTGCCCATCGACCTATGACTGGATAAAGAAGACGTGGTATATATATACAATGGAATACTACTCAGCCATAAAAAAGACAAATCCATCCCATTTGCAATAAAATGGAAGGACCTGGAGGAAATTATACTAAGCGAAATAAGCCAGACTAATAAAGACAAACACCAGGGGCCAGTCCCGTGGCGGAGTGGTTAAGTTCGCACGTTCCACTTCAGTGGCCCAGGGTTTCACTGGTTCAAATCCTGGGCACGGACATGGCACCACTCATCAGGCCATGCTGAGGTGGCGTCCCACATGCCACAACTAGCAGGACCCACAACTAAAAATACACAACTATGTACCAGGGGGCTTTGGGGACAAAAAGGAAAAATAAAATGTTTAAAAAAAGAAAAAGAGAAAGACAAACACCAGATGATTTCACTCTTATGTCAATATAAACAAACACATGGACAAAGAAAATAGTTCAGTGGTTACCAGGGGAAGGGGGGTGGGGGTGGGCACAGGGGGTGAAGGGGAGCACTTATGTGGTGACAGTCAAGAAATTATGTACAACTGAAATCTCTCATTGATGTAAACTATTATGAACTCAATAAAAAAATATATTAAACACGAAAACCCTAAAATAGCATGTGGCTGTAATAAAGAAAAAAAAAAAGACTAAAATGGGGGCTGGCCCCGTGGCGTAGTGGTTACGTTTGGTGTGCTCCACCTCCTGTGACCTGAGTTCATGGGTTTGGCTCCCAGGTGTGGACCTACACAACTTGTCAGCCATGCTGTGGTGGCAGCCCACTTATAAAGTAGAGGAAGACCAACACAGATGTTAGCTCAGGACTAATCTTCCTCAAGCAAAAAAGGAGGAAGATTAGCAATAGATGTTAGCTCAGGGCTAATCTTCTTCAGCAAAAAAAAAGGTTAAACTGGCAAAATTTGTCACATATGTTTCACCTCGATTAAAAAAATAAAAATCAGGGCTGGCCCTGTAGCCAAGTTGTTAGAGTTCCACACGTTCCACTTCAGTGGCCTGTGTTCACAGGTTTGGATCCCAGGTGCAGACCCACACCACTTCTCAAGCCATGCCTTGGCGGCAATCCACATACAAAGTAGAGGAAGACTGGTACAGATGTTAGCTCAGGGCAAATCTTCCTCAGCAAAAAAAAAAAATCTTCCTACAAATTTTTCTACTGAAAACGTTTTGGAATTAGCTAAGGGACTTCCAAAAAACCTCCACACATTTACCATTGAATCAGACAGAGTTAACTGAATTTTCAAACTCTGTGCAGAAACACTGTCTATAATTACTAATTATATCTCATCACTGAACCATTTTTCTTTTCCATTAAAATCTCATGGCATGATGGGCTAATGGAGGGAGTAATTGTGTCTCTACTGGAAAATATCTATGATATCTAGATTACATCTGATACCTGATACCTTGATTACAGTGAGACTACTTTCTCTCTGGAAGTTAGAGATGTAACATTTCAAGGAAAATTGAGTGTTCTAGATGGCAGGAAAAAACTATAGACTTCAGTATTTGTCAAGCTCAAATATATCTTTTTTTTTTTAAAGATTTTATTTTTTTCCTTTTTCTCCCCAAAGCCCCTGGGGTACATAGTTGTATATTCTTAGTTGTGGGTCCTTCTAGTTGTGGCATGTGGGATGCTGCCTCAGCGTGGCCTGATCAGTGCTGCCATGTCCGTGCCCAGGATTCGAACCAGCAAAACCCTGGCTGAAGCAGCGGAGCTCGTGAACTTAACCACTAGGCCACGGGGCCGGCCCCTCAAATATATTTTGAATTTTCTCTGGTTTGGCAATGTTCTAATATCATTCCTAAGCTTATACTCATCTCTCTGCTATTTCAATCTACTCAGACTACAAGATTCTGAGCCTTTCATATTCCATCTTGCATATTTGTCTCATATTTTAATATCTTTCTTAATTGTTACATTAATTTTAAAGGTTTCAATTAATACTGAATCATTAATTATTATTAAACAGATAATTATATTAGTATTACTTTAGTTTTTACCCTAAAATATTTTGTTGCCTAACTATGTTTTGTCTCCAGTCGTACAGGGCACACTACAATATTGTACAATTTCAGTTCTAGGTGCCATTGTATTTTGTGCCTAGCATAAAAGGAAAAAGGCTTTCTGTTGCCTCCCTTTATTGAATCTCTTTTGTATTCAATAAATCTAATTTGGAGAGTGAAAAAGAAAAAAAAGAGAATTTTTAAATGTACAGCAATAAACGGGAGACATGACAACATTTTATCTGCCCTGCTAATGTGATAATTAGTGGAAAGACAGCAAAAGTTTGCGTACTGGAGCTGGCTTGGTCCCTTACCTTGCCATTGAGAACGATGTTCTGACTTCCACACAACACTGACTGGCGACTAACTTTGTTCCCAGACGCCTGAAAGGAAACAGCAGAAAACCGGGGTGAACATACTGAGTGGGTTCTGGGCTACAGGTTTCCATCAAGAAAGCTCACACTGGACAGAAAAGGACTTGAAATGGGGTGAGGTCTGCACCGGAACGAGTGCAGTATATCAAAGCAGCAAGCATGGATTAGGAAACTGGGGATTCAAAGAACGGATCCAGAATTTGGACCATTAGGCCTACAGCCTAACCGCATCAGAAACGCGGATTCCAGTCTCAGTTCCATACTTCGGTTTCACAGCCCTAAAACCAGGATAACGACTTTACTAACATCATAGAGTGGTGAGAATTCAATGAAAAACAAAATAACAGGAACGTTGCTGGAACACTTACTCTGTTTCAAGCAATTTACACACATTATGTATCGACTATAAAGAACCCAACAGTCTTTAGCACACAGTAATAAATTACGAAATGTCAGTTCAAAAAATACTTCAAATTGGTCGGAAGCCTGGAGCTGTAATTAATATTTGGACGGATGTCCTGCTTTCTGGAATGCATTTTATCTCCACGAGGGAATCAAGAATAAATTAAAAAAGGTTAAACTGGCCATACAAAGAATATATAACGAAGCCAGACCATGCACGAAGTGTCCCTAGGTAATCCCCACTAACTGCCACCGGGACCCGGGGTGGGGCAGGGAGAGAACGGCGGCTCTGGGCTCAGAGGGACGCAGGCCTGGCAAGGGGAGAGCAGATGACAGGACCCGCGCACCGTCTCGATGTACTCGGACTTGTTGTAGAGCAGCTCGCCCAACTCCATGGCCACCAACTCCTTTCCGCAGCTCTCGCCTCTGTCAAAGTCTGTCTGCCCGTCTGTCGTTCAGGGATTCCGACTACTTCCGGCAGCTGCCCCACTTCCGCTCCGGGCGGCCTCGGCTCCCATCCACAGCTCGGCTCTCCGCTGGGCGGCCCCGCTCCATTGCTCGGCAGTCTCCGGCTGCGCGTGCGCAGGCTGAGCGCCGGCTGCAATTGGCGGGGCTTCCCGGCGCGCGAGCCCACGTGGGCCGGCTGGTCGCGCGCTGATCCCCGGTTTTTCCCCCGGCGCCTGGGTGGTTCAGGGCCAGCCGTGATACTGGTGTCCGCAGGCCCGGACCTGGCGACGGCTGTTCTTTTCTTTCGGCCGCTGGCCCGATGGAAGAGCCTCTCGGGAAGCCCCTCAGCTGTGAGGAGAAGGAAAAGGTGCCGAGGGGTGCGGGAAGGGCAGACGCAACTCCAACCCCCTGTCCTAGGATTATAGGCTGTTTCCTCGGCTGTTCGAGGGCGGCAGTTATCTCTGACCCACGCTCTTCTCCGGACTGAAGGGGCACAGGGAGTGAAAATGTAGAAGAGCGCCGTGCTCACGAACAAGTTTTCATTATAGCACCAATGCATAAATACAAAATGTTAAACTTTAGATAAAGCTAAGGCTCCTTTGACACCTTCCCTGCCCCCGCCCCCGCAAGTAAATCTCTTAGTCTGGTACTTTCGATCTTTGCGTGCGTGTGTGTGTGTGTGTTCGCGTTTGCCTTTGTGTGTGTGTATGGTGGGCGGGGTGGGGCGTGGGGAGGGGTGCCGTTGTACTCCCTAACCACCGAAAATTAATGTGTACTGTTTGGAAAGGTCAATGTTCATAAATGGTATGATCTGGATGGTTCTACAACTTCCGTTTTCCTTCTCCTTGTTTAACATCCCCATTAGCATATGTTTACCTTATTTTTTTAAGTTGTATATGGCATTCTGTAGTGTAGGAGTGCCATCTTTTCTTTAAATATTACCTGGCTGAGAGACTTTTAGGTTTCCAGCTTCTGTTGCTACGACGGGCTGCCCTAAATAACCTTATCCATGCCACGTTGTGCTTGTGCTGATGATGTTAGCTTGATTGTAGGTTGTGCTGGCTGTTCCAGGCATTGTGTTAAACTCTGTTCACATTAATTCATCGGCCCTCGTATCCAGTCCTCCCTTCTAGTGAGGGTGAGAAGGGTCATTTACAAGTCAACAAGATAATTCCCAGATATCGATAAGGTTGGTGATAAACAGGATGCTGTGAGATGCGATCTATTTATAAACTGGGGGATCTTGGACAAGTTGCTCTCTCTCTGATCTTCCCAAAGCTAGCTCCTTCCTCCTTCACATGAGGGCTTGAATGGTAGTCCTCAGAAAGGCCTGCCTGGCCACCCTATCTAAAGTACTGTACGCCATTCCCTGTAGGCCAGGCACTGTCATAGCTCCCTGTTTATCTAGATATTGACTGCCATGTGAAGTCATTTTATGTGTTTGTTTTCTTGTTTATTATCTGTATCTTTCATTATATGTAAGCTTGACGCCTGTGTATCTAGGAGCTGGAACAATAACTGACACATATTGGGTATCAGTTGTTGGTCCAGGTGCTAGAGATCCCTGGACCAATAACTGACAAATAAGAGATGCATTTGTGGAATGATTGATAAGGATGACAGCTCCTGCTTCCTTTAAGGATCTCACAGGGGAAAATGGAAGTAAACAGACAACATAGAATATAATAAGTACTGTGATAAAGGAAGCCCAGGGGAGAGGTGCATTGTCTAACTTGGATTTGGAGAAGGACCTAGAAGTCTACCCCAGGGAAATAAAGAATCTCAGCTGAGGCTTGAGGAATCAGTAGGAATTAGCAAAATGAGGTGAGGAGGAAATGCTCCAGGTAGCTGGAAGAGTTTCTGCAGAGGGGCTGAGGTATCTGAGAGCTTGGTGCTTTGTGAGAATGGAAAGGAGTGTGGGCCATCGCCACTCCCTGCACTGCCTCTTGCTCTTGCCGAGGGACTGCTGAGCACTCAGCCCTCACAGGCACTGTACCCCTTCTCTCGGACTCTGCCTTCCACCTGCTCAGTACTCTTTGGTGTTTTTCTTCTTCCAGTTGAAGGAAAAATTAGCTTTCTTGAAAAGGGAATACAGCAAGACCTTGGCCCGCCTTCAGGTAAGTGAATCTTCTTCTCTCAAATTGGGGTATTGTAGTACAAACTAACTAAAAACAGTTCATAATAATAAAACTTTTAAAAAAACTTATTTCTTTTTGTTAAATTTGTCCCTTGAGCTGCTTTCGTTTTCTCTAGCGTGCCCAAAGAGCTGAGAAGGTTAAGAATTCTCTTAAGAAAACAGTGGAAGGACAAGATGACTTGCTCCAGGAAGAAGTTTCACCACAGCTAAACCGCCCAGGTAAAGCTCGCTTGTTATTCGTCTCCCAGGTATATTTGACTCTGGTTCTTTTTCTCACAGCCAGAAGATAAGGACTAGCAACAGACTTTTTTTAAACTGTCTAATTCAGTGCTTCTTTGTGTATTCACAAGATTGTGCAACCATCATCACTATGTAATTCCAGAACATTTTCACCACCCCCAAAAGAAACCCTGTACCTACCTATCCTACCCCTAACCCCTAGCAACCACTAATCTACTTTCTGTCTCTGTGGATTTACGTATTCTGGACATTTTATATAAATGGAACCATACAATATGTGGCCTTTTGTAACTGGCTTCTTTCACTTAGCATAATGTTTTCACTGGTTATCCATGCATACATAAATCCAAGCATGCGTCAGTACTTGGTTGCTTTTTGCAGCTGAACAATATTCCATTGTACGGATATACCGTAATTTGTATATCCATTTATCAGTTGATGGACATTTGGGTTGTTTCTACTTTTTGGCTATTCCGAATTTTGGCTGTTACGCTCTTGTGAACTATAATGTGCAAGTGTTTTTTATGTTTTTCAGTTCTTTTGTGTGCATACCTAAGTGGAATTGCTGGGTCATATGGTAATTCTATGTTTAACTTTTTGAGGAGCCGCCAGACTGTTTTCGACAGCAGCTGTAGCATTTTACATTCCCACCATAATGCACAAGCCTTCCAGTTTCTCCACATCCTTGTTAATATTTGTAATTTTCCATTTTCACAATTAGATTCATCTTGGTACAAGTTAAGTGGTATCTAATTGGTTTTGGTTTGCATTTCTTAGTGACTAATGGTGTTGAACATCTTTTCGTGTGCTTATTGGCAGTTTTATATCTTCTTTGGAGAAATGTTTATTCAAGTCCTTTAACAATATTTTAATTAGGTTGTCTTTTTATTGTTGAGTTGTAAAGATTCTTTGTATCTTCTAGCTGTTAGACCCTTATCAGATATGTGATTTATAAATATTTTCTCCTATTCTCTGAGCAACAAACTATGCTTTCAGTTGGATTGTTGAGTTGCTCTTTTTAAACTAGAAGTTTAGTTTAAAAATCATTATTTCCAGAGGCTGGCCCCGTAGCCGAATGGTTAAGTTCGCGCACTCCGCTGCAGGTGGCCCAGTGTTTCGTTGGTTCGAATCCTAGGTACGGACATGGCACTGCTCATCAGACCATGCTGGGGCAGCATCCCACATGCCACAACTAGAAGGACCCACAACGAAGAATATACAACTATGTACCGGGGGGCTTTGGGGAGAAAAAGGAAAAAAGTAAAATCTTTAAAAACCCTTTAAAAAAAATCATTATTTCCAGCATAATTCTATTGGTTTATGTTTACTTAAAATTATTATAGTTTATTAGATTATTAAAAACATGAACTTTGATCTGCCTGAATGAAATACCATTGACTCTTAAATAAATGTTTGGTAGTATTTATATATACTATTTTAAAGTAAATATGGAGTATTTTTTTGTTTCATTTTACAAGGAAAATATTAATAATTATCATTTTTTCTTCTTAGAACCTAAAAATAAAGCATCTCCTTGTTACACGTTACAAATCAACACCCATCTCAATGAAGACACTGGAGGAAAGACATCTGTCACGCTTGATGCGGAGCCAGGACATGGCCCAGTGGAAGGATTATGCATACAAAGAACAGGTGATATCCAAGAACGTTTTCCCTACAGGGTCCATGGCCCTGATGGTGAGAAAAGGCAGAGTAAGCTGCCAGGGAGAAGAACTAAGCAGCAGAAGAGAACATTTATTTCACAGGAAAGAGAGTCTTTCTTTGACACTGATTCCCTTCTACTCTCTGGAAAAAGACTAAAGGAACAGGAAGGAATCAATAGAGGAAATCCTAGGACACTCGTAACTGAAAAAAGAATTTACCTTCCAAGTCCTAAGTCTGACGGTTCAGATCTTCCAGCAGCTGTTATAGAAACTAATGTAGGGAGTGTATTAATTCCAAATGCCAAACCACAAAGAGGTGTCGATGAGCTCTTCAGAGGAAATGACTTCCCCAGAGCGACTACACTGCCTGTGCATACTCTGCTAGATAGCAGTAGTGGTCAGCATCTCGAGCATAAGCCTTCTGAAGATAACTGTGAACTTATTGCTCACAGTTTAGAAAACATTAGCCCTGTTTCACCTGTAAACTTAGAAGCACAAGACAAAAAAATGACTGTCCTTACAGATAACCCAGAGGTAAATAAAGCTGTAAGTGCAAGCGGCCAGCTGCCTAGAAGTCCTAACTTAGAGGCAGATAATTCATGTTCTCTAAATGAACTCACTTCTGATAGCTTATCAGCAGATGAAAACCAAAACTTCAAAGAACAAAATCACGCAGAGAGGTCTTTAAAATCTCCCAATAACACTCTTGATGGTAAAAATGAAAGTATTCAGGAAAATGAGGTTCTAAGTCAACCTAACAGTCTCAGCCTAGAAGTAATCTCCCCTGATTCTACAGAAGATCAAACAGATTCTTGCACAGTGCTTGAAGGCCTCCTATTTCCTGCAGAATATTATGTTAGAACCACACGACGCATGTCCAGCTGCCAGAGGAAAGTAGCCCTGGAGGCTGTAATTCAGAGTCATTTGGGTGTCAGAAAGAAGGGGTTTAAAAATAAAAAGGAAGCTACTAAAAATTTAAACTCTTCCAGTGAAGAGACTAAGCAAAGTGAAATTAGGATGTCTGACACATGCACAGGACGACCCAACTCGAGAAGTCCTGCTCAGAAACTTCTCTCATTAACCGAAGTCAGCTCCCCCACTGGGCCCACTCCAGATGACTTTTCTAGGAAGGCGGTTACCCAGCCATCTGGCAGAAGACCCGGAGGAAAAAGAAAGTCAGCCTGCACCCCTGAATTAGATCGTTGTGAACTACTTTTGCCAACTTCTGGCACTTGTGGTGTCAATAGGTCCAAGGAAGGAGTCACGTTGCGCAAAGATGAGAATGAAAAAGCAACTATTCATGGTAAGAAGAGGGTTGGAGGTGAATCACGGTGTGGTTGATGATGACGCTGGTTAACACTCTGTGCCTGGCGCTTCCTAGATGTTGCACAGATGCTAACTTCCTGAATCACAGCGTCCCTACATGAGGGGGAATCTGTTTCTGTCCTCGCTTTACAGCTGAGGAAGCTAAGGCACAAGGAGATTAAAGTGACTTACTTAAAGTGACAGAGCCAGGATTCAAACCTAGCTATGTGGTGTCAGAGTTCACTAACGTGGTTGAAAAAGTTGACACAGAAGGAAAATACATTAGATGTCTACCTAAAATTAGTATTTATTCAGGTACAACACAATCTTTCCATGGGTAGAAGCTTTACAGCTAATACAGGAAGTGTTTCTGAAGTGAAATGAAATGTGTATTAGAGTAAGAGTCCACTGACAAGCTCTCTTAGGAATGCAATAGGTCTGAGCAACGTTTTTGGATAAAATCTCTAATACAGTCTCTGTAAGGTCTGTGGGAGACAAGATTTTGGATGATAGCAAGAGACATGTTATAATTTAAACTTTGTATTCATTTACTCAGTAGTTATATCTGATAAACTAAGCACAAAAACTAGCTAATTCACTGTGATTCTATACTAGAAATTAACAGACTTTCTGTAAACAGCCAGGTGGTAAATACAGCCATTGTGCTCTGTCACAGCTACTCAAGTATAGTGTGAAAGTAACCAGAGACAATATGTACATGTGACTGTTCCAATAGAACTTTATTTGCAAAAGCAGGCAGCCAGCTGCTCCATACGGTGGGATGCAGGCTTTGGTCTATGAGCTATAATTATTTGATTAATTTAAAAATAATCAACATGGCTTTTTTATCATCTTTTAAGCCAACACAAATACAAAGAAATCAGAAAGTAGGGCAATCTAGTAATAAATTAGAAACATTCTTTTGTGTACTTGAAAATAACCTGCTGTGATTTTAGTAACCTGCAGCTACATTGAAAGATTTTTTTTTCTTGAGGTGACATTCACATAACATAAAATTAACCATTTTGAACTAAGCAAACAATCCAGTGGCATTTAGTACATTCACAATGCTGTGCAACCATGACCCCAATTTAGTCCCAAAACATTTTCATCACCTCAAAAGGAAACCCTATACCCGTTAAAAAGTTGCTCCCCCTTTCCTCTCCCCCTAGCCCCTGGCAACCACCAATCTGTATTCTATCTCTATGGATTTACTTATTCTGGATATTTCATATTAATGGAATTATACAATATGTGACCTTTTGTATCTAGCTGCTTTCACTTAGCATGTTTTCGAGATCCATATTATAACATGACTCAATATTTCATTCTTTTTTATGGCTGAATAATATTCCATCACATGTATGTACCAGTTTGTTTATCCATTCATTTGGTGATGGATGCAGCCACATTTTGAATGATACAGAATTCCAGTCACTCTAAGAGCAGTAAATTACTCTTTGCCCTAAAAGGGGACTAAGTTTTCTTCATTGAGAAGAGCGAGCATTTTGCAGACTGTATTCTGGTAGCCTGTTGGAATCAGTTTTCGGGGAAGAAGGACATTAGAGATTCTTAGTCTAGTTCCCTTATGAGGGCCAAGGGAAAATGAAGTGAATTGACTGCCCAACATAACACAGCAAATCAGTGGCAGAGCTGGGAGTAGACCCCTGTCTTCCTTCTCCCAGCTAATGTCAGCGCCATGCTGGTTTTGATACGCAAAAGGAGAGCTGCTGGGTAACTACTAACCTACGGCCGAGCTTTGAACCTTTTACTGAGGTTTCAGAGCCATGGGTGGGAAAAGCACTGAACATTTTCCACTGTATTGGAGTTTAGAAGCTCACTCTTTGTTGGGTATTAATGTCTCTTTTGTTGGATATTTGTTATTGTTGCTTTCTATTTTAGGAAAAGAAAGTCATTGTCAAATGAAAAAAAATGAAAAAATGAAAAAAGAGGAGTCCCTTTCTTCCAGGAATAGTGCTTATTTGGCTTTGGAGGATGATGCTTTCCGTGCTCCATTTCATAAGAATGAAATGCTAAGTTTAAAGCAACTATCGTCTCTTCTCGAAATCACTGACTTTGAGTTACCTGATAAAGACTTCGGACCTCTTAAACTTGAAAAATTGCACTTCTGCTCGGAAAGGGCAGTTGAGCCTTTTGAATCAAAAATATATGGGGAGAGGCCTCTTAGAGAAGGAAATTGTATTGTTTTGGAGGAATTGACTCCTGAACAAATCGATACAGAAATGGAGGACTTGGAAGAGGAACTGATTAGTGTACCAGGAAAAGCATGCCCTAAAACGCCGAGCCTAAAAAGCCAGCCTCAGGGCCTTTCTTCGTCCATACTGCTTTTCACTCCTTTAAATACGGTTAGACCAGACGATAATGACGCGCCAGCAGCAGACGCGTGTTCACTCACTTTCCCCATCTTAGGCGTTACTCCAGCTGTTGGCTCCCGAGCACGCTGTGAAGAAGTGTGTGCAGAGTTTGTTGGACGAACTTGCTCTCCACCCCGGCTTTCTCACTCGCACACCTCAGTCAGTCTTGCCAATGATCAGAAGCAGTGCAACAGTTGGGCCAGCCCACCAGAATTAGACGGCAGCCTGCATGTGTCAGGAAGGAAGGGAAAGCCTTCCTGTGACTGTGATTCTGGTCCCCAAGCAACACCTCTTCCCAATGAGTCATTCACTTTCCAAGAAAATCAGCTGCATGGGAATACATGTCTGGAATCGTGGAAACTTTCTGTTGAACAGGTACGGTCCACCTCCTTTGTGACATTTTCTCTAAAGGAATGAAATATCTTGGTGAATGTGGACAGCATGACTTCCTTACACGTTGGCTCCTCAGTGTTTAAGAATGTTTTAACACGTTCCTCTGATGTGACTTCACTGTAAACATTAAGTTCATTCTGGGTAAATTAAGATTAATTAAAAAATACGTTTTTTAAATGTGGGATGATCCTATTCTCTTTGTCATCAGTGAAGTGGTTGCATTTGGAGCTTTGCTGCTTTTGCCAGAGAAATTAAAACTTAGGAAGTAGATGTTCTGATGAGTGAGTGCTGCAGACAGACCTCAGACATAAAGTGTAGATTAATCCTGTGCCTTTTGTTTCCACAGACAGAAATAGCAGACGTTCCTGCCTGTGACAGGGTAAACCCAGGCAACCTACAATTGGTTTCAAAGTTAAAGGTCAGAAGACTGTTACTTTCTAATGTGTCTTATGTCTTACATGTGAAAAATTTATAATGAATTTATAGGAAAATTGAGGAGAATTTGATCATCTAGCTTCTCATTCCTAATTACTGTCAAATAAACTTGGTAAACCAGATTCAGAAAAAGAGATTTAAATTCTTTGTTTTTCACAATATTTACCTGTGTTTGTATTTTTTTTTTAAAGATTTTTTTATTTTCTTCCTTTTCTCCCCAAACCCCCCTGGTGCATAGTTGCCTATTCTTTGTTGTGGGTCCTTCTAGTTGTGGCATGCATATTTGTATTTTGAGATCATCTCCTGAAGACATTTATGTGTCAAGTTATTGCCAAGATCAACTTAAGCTAAGTAACTCATCTTGGTCTCTGAATTAAAACCAGGCATTTTGACAAAGGGAGAAGAAGAATGAGAGAGGAGCCGTTTAAGACTCCTATCCAAATGGTATAATGTTTCTAGAAGAAACACTTATGGTGATTTATTAGAAAATGAGTAGTAGTTCTAGATTATAATATAGTGAATGGTGAATCTTTCATATGCTGTGTGATGTATATGGTTTTGAGAAATATAAATTATGATATTCTGTTAATGTTATTTTGGTAAGTCCTGAGAAGCGGTTGGACCCGTGACCTAGTTAACTTTTTATCCATGGTGCTTGAAGTAGCATGGTGTGGAGCAGGGTTTCTCCTACCCAGCACTGCTGACACTGGGGCTGGATAACTCTGTGTTGTTGGGGGCTGGCCTGTGCATTGTAGTATGTTTAGCAGCAAACCTGGCTTCCACCCACTAGAGCCAGTAGCATCCCCTCCCTAGTTGTGATAACCAAAAATGTCTCCAGGTATTTCTGTATGTCCCCCGGGGGAGGATGTCAAAATTGCCCCCAGTTGAGAACAACTGGTATAGAAGAAAGAGCTTTAAATCCACATGAACTGTTTCTGCCATGACTGGCTGTGTGACCTTGGGCAAATCATTGAGCCTCTGAGCCCCGGATTCCTTTTCTATAAAAAATACATAGTCATACCTATGTGGTTTCAAAGCTATTCTTGAATCAATGTAACTAACTTAGTTTCTTAGGGAATCAACCATTTCATTTGTGTTTTCAAATTTGCAAATAAAAAGTTTATTATAGTTTTTTTGTTTGTGTATATGCAGTTAAGCCTCTCTCCCGCTTCCCATTTCTAACAGTATTTTTTTCCTACATCAAACTTAAGAAATTTGTCCATTCTGTTGGTCTTCAGAAAAAACTAGTTTTTGGTTGTATTGGTTGTTAATTGGGTTTTTTGGTTTCCTGTTTCATTTATTTCTGTTTTTATCCTTAATAACTCCTTCCTTCTCTTTTTCACTGTGCTTATTTTGTTGTCCTTATACTAACTTCTTGAGCTGCTTGCGTACTATATTTTTATCTTTCTTGTTTTTTGATAAATGCCTTTACGATGATAAGTTTTTCTGGAAATACTGCTTGGGCCATGCTCTGCATGTTTGGACTCTCCTTGTTCGTTTTAGAAATAGTATGTTGTTTCAGTTTTATTCCCTCTTCAACCCATGGGTGGTTCCTCAGCATGTTTCATTTCCGCATGGGCAAGTTCTTATGGGCTCTTTTTTGTGGTTAAATCTGAATCTGTTCCACTCTGGAGCTATACATTTTAAATCCATCATAATATAAGTGTGTATGGGCAATGTTTTTCAGTTGCATAAGACCCACAAAGCTCTCTTTTGACCTGCATAAAACTTTAATTACATTTATTTAGCATTTCATCTAATCCTTGTAATCCATCACTTTTCATATTTATTCTTTTCATGAAACAGACCCCAAGTATCCCTTTGACATAATTTATTGCCATTCTGTGTCAGAATACTTCAGGTTCCTGTTCTGTGGATGTGAGTGCCATGTGGTGGGAAATAGCTGGTTTGAAAGAGCCGTGTATCATAACTGCGTGTGAATATGTAGTTTCTCTTTGGAAACCTCTGGATACTTGGCAGTGGGAAAAAATTTATTCCTGGCACTTCACAGAGGTAAGTCAGAATCTTCGAGGTGAAAGCGATCTTTGCAGTCATTTGCGTGGTAATATAGATGGGCAGCTTACCAAAAATGGGATCTCTGATCATGCAAGACAGAGCAGAGCGTCGAGGTTTCTTTCCCAACTTTTTATGATGAGAATTTTTAAACATTCAGGAAAGTTTTACAGCGAGCACCCATACACTCACCATCTAGACTCTGTAATTAACACTGTGCTTTATTGGTTTTATCACGTTTATCCAGAGACGGATTTTTGCACTAGACCTTCTGGAGGGAAGAGCTTGGAATTTCATGTGTATTCTGACTTCTAAACTTGCTGATACTTATATTTTTTATCCCTCACAAAAACATCATTCTTGCTTTTTTTCTGTATATATTTTCTTCTAGTCCTTGTCCACTTTCATACATATCTTACATGGCTGCAATCCTAGTGTGCTTAAAATTTTTCAGTCTGCCTTTTCCCACTCACTGTATAAACGTGTTTCCTTATTTCTGCATATTCTTCATACTTATTTATTTTGAATTTTATTTATTTATTTTCCCAGCTTTATTGAGGCATAATTGACAAATAAAATTGTAATATATTTAAAGTGTATGATGTGATGATTTGATGTATGTATACACTGTGAAAGGATTCCCACAGTCAAGTTAATTCACACGTCCATGACCTCACGTGGTCATGTTACCTTTTTCTTTTTTTTTTTTAAGATTTTATTTTTTCCATTTTTCTCCCCAAAGCCTCCCGGTACATAGTTGTATATTCTTTGTTGTGGGTCCTTCTAGTTGTGGCATGTGGGACGCTGCCTCAGCGTGGTCTGATGAGCAGTGCCATGTCCGCACCCAGGATTCGAACCAAGGAAACACTGGGCCACCTGCAGCGGAGCGCACGAACTTAACCACTCGGCCACGGGGCCAGCCCCACCTTTTTCTTTTTTTGTGAGAATGTTTATGATCTACTTTCTTACCAAATTTCATTCGTCTTCTTTATGTCCACAGCTTCTAGCACTGTGCTCTGCATAGGGGTGCTCAGTAAATATTTGTTCAGTGAATAAACTTATTTTAAATGGCTGTTCCATTTGTTCACATGTCAGAATTTATTTAATTATTCCCCTGTTGGTAGAAGTGTAGATTGCATAAATAAATGCTATAGTAAACACTGTTTTGCATATAGCACATTTGGATTTACAGCTTATAAAAAGAGGATGTTTGCTGAACCTTTTCACATTTGTTCAAATGTTAGCAGTTAATCCTGGTAGAGTGAGAATAGAAAAGAATGTGACCAAGTTTTGGAAAATTTAGATTAATTAAAAATGAAACAACCAAATATAATTTTTGGCTGCTTTTTTTAATATAGGTTCCAGTATTACAGATAGTTCTAGTGCCTGATGTTTGTAATCTTGTGTGTGTGGCTTTGGGAAATTTGGAAATCAGAGAAATCAGGTATGTAATTCTCAGGGAGTAGTTTTTCTTTCCCTTTATCTTTATCTCTGTTAGCTGTTCTGAGTGCAAGTTATAACCTAGGCTTGAGTCTTGAAAGAATCTAAATTTAGGTCTGAAGAGAGATTTGTTTTAAAAAAACAAAACAAAATCAATAGAACAGTATCCCTGACCAGAGTTTCCGTTTAAAGTTTGATCCTAGTCCTTTGATATTAAAGGCTTACACCTGACTTCTCTGCATTTTTCCTTACATTTGATTTAGGGCATTACTTTGTTCCTCTGATGGTGAAAGTGAAAAGCAATTACTCCTGAGTTCTGGAAATATAAAAGCTGTGCTTGGCCTGACACAGAGAAGGCTAGTCACTAGCAGTGGGACCCTTTGTGATCAACAAGTAGAAATCATGACCTTTGCAGAAGATGGAGGGTAAGAAAAGCATTGGTCGATTTTAACTATTAGATGAAGAATGATTTCATCACAGGGTTTCAGAGAGAGTTGGACCACTAGCATCTTGTTTTCCTGTGCTGTAGGTATGGTATAGCAGGTTCTGCCTCAACACTAGGCTATAACGTAGAAGCACTTTAGAGAGGTGCGAGCCAGACACGACAGGGAAGAAGTCAGTGGAGTGCAAGCTCAGCAACTGTAGTTTGTTCTTTCTTCAGTCTTCTTTGAAATCTCTGAGTATCCTTTAAATATTACAAGTACCTTAAGATCTTAGACCCTTCTCTTGTTTCATACACTTGGTTTCCATTGCTTCAGTCTCCATCTAGATACTGACTACTTGCAAACATGTTTCTAGCTCTGAGCTCTTTCTCAACCTCTAGACCAGCACACCTATTTATCAGACGTCTCATGGATACCTCAAATTCAACGTGTTGAAAACAGAACTCATAGCATCCTCTATGTCTATCATATACTTGTTACACTTTATTCTGATTATTTATCTGTCTTTCCTAATAACAGAGAGCATGGACCATGTTTATCTTATTTATTCATGACCTGTTGCAGTAGTCTAAGCAAGAGATAAATGTTTGCTTAAATTAGGAAAATGTTTGTGGAGATGGGGAGAAGCAGACAATTTGAGAGAGATGAAATGATGAAATCATTAGAACTTGGTGATTGAGTAGATAGAGAAGAAGGAGACAAGGATAATGTCCAGGTTTCTAGGCTGGTCACCTGGGTAGATGGTGGTACAGTTCGTCGAGATAGGAATGCAGAAAGAACCATGAGGTTTAAAGAGAGAGCCAGTGAGTTTAATTTTGGATGTAATGAAGTTGAGGTGCTTGCAATATATCCAGGTAGATAATATGAAGATAATAAATGTTCACTGTAGAAAGTTTAGAATAGACATATTTTCTGATTGAAATTTTTTTCTGGTATTGCATTAGTGTTTATTATGCATAGCTCCATAATATGTAGAAGGACTGCTTAGAAACTGCTTTGATACAAAGTGCTGATTTTTAATACTGTTTTAAATGCAGAAGCACAGAAAAACAGTTTTTGATGCCCCCTGAAGAGACTATACTAACTTTTGCTGAGGTTCAAGGGATGCAGGAGGCTCTGCTTGGTACCACTATAATGAACAACATTGTTATCTGGTAAGCTTTCCCTCGAGCTCCTCAGTTTCCTCATCTGTATTCTAATTTCACAGAGTTCTTAAGATTAGATCAGAGACTCTGTAAACATGATTGTGTTGTCGTTTGTTTACTGTCAGATGCCATATACTTGTCTTAACAAAAACGTTGTATTAATTCAGACATTGTCAAAAAGGTCAGTCTGAGTAGACTGTTTTAAAATAAATGAAGTTTATTGTTGTCAAAAAGGTATGATTGTTTCTGCTTCTGGTTAATGGCTGAGTAGCTTCTGTCAGACCAACTCTCCTACCTCAAATAACTTAAACTCTGGACAAGATATAAAAAACTATCTGAAGGCACTGGAGAGTGAGAAAAAGAAGAAAGATACTGGAGGGGGTTCGACACTTAGAAGAAAGCATTGTCACTGGGCGAGTTTCCTGTTCTTATGGCTCTGAGTCAGAGGGGAGGCCCCAGTCTGCGCAGTAGATGACTGAATACCTGATAGAAAACCTCTGTCCCACTGTCTTAAAGAGCCGCAGGACAGAGTTCAGGGTGACCATAGCAGCTAGAAAGAGAGAGAAAATCCCAAAAAGTGAAGTGCCAGAGAAGGAGCTCTAAACTGGCTGTAATCTCTCCTTAAATATCTGGCTGACCTTTAAACTGCATGTATGTACACAGGGCAGACTCGAAGCAGCCCAGGTAAGGAAAAAGAACGGAACTGGTTTTCAGCATTTGCAATTTGAGTTTAGCCAAGTTAACTGTTTACTAGGAAAAAGGATCAGTATTCTTCAGAGGAACCTAACGGAATCCAGAGTTTCTATGATGTGTCGTTCATGATGTCTAGAATACAATCCAAAATTACTAGATATAAAAAATATGATTAAAGATCCAATTTAACAAATTTGTGATAGGGAAACTGAAGTCGAAGAGTCCCCAGCCACCTCTTTCCTGACCACAGGGGAGAACTGTACCTCGCCATAGGTACTTGCAAGGTTAATTTGTATTAGGAGAATAGATTGATTTTTTTCTCAGAAGGAAGGCAGAATGGGCTTGGTAAGAGAAAGTTATGATAGTGTCACTGCTACCCTACCTATTCTGCACCGTCCAACCCCACCCTCTAGGAATAAACTAGGAAAGCACGGCCCCTGAGAGGAACTTTGTCCCCTCTCCACCGGGGAGCCTCTGAAACTCAACCAGGTTCTCATCTGCTGGGAGACCCGGGTTTCAGATGTCCTTCTGTCCAGAGCAGCAGATGTGCACTTTTGGTACTTTCCTCAGGGTTTCTGCTTGTCAGTCTTGTCTAGGGACAGTGTTCTTTACAAAGTTGTCTTTTCTATTCTTGCAGCTATTTCTATGATCCAGACTTTCATTATTTGGCTTCTAGATTATTAAGGTAGTCTAGTAATTGGTCTCCTTGCCTCAACCAAGATTCAACCTCCAGATCATCTTATACTATTACTTTATAAACACTCTGCCTCCCAGGTCTCCCCACTCTCCTCTAGAAATAAAACCTTCAGTGGGGCCCATGTTGGCTCTTCTTCAGGCTCATTTCTCCAATGCTTTATTATAAAAATTCTAAAAATTCCACTCCAGCTATTCCATACTCCTTAGCTCCCGTTTTTCTTTCCACCCCTCATTCCCCCCTTTTTCTTTTTTCTTTTAACAGAGATAAAGCCCACTCTATTTTTTTAGGTATGCTTTTTTTTTTTTTTTTTTTTTTTTTGGTGAGGGAGATTGGCTCTGAGCTAACATCTGTTGCCAATCTTCCTCTTTTTTTTTTTCGCTTTTCTCCTCAAAGCCCCAGTACATAGTTGTATATCCTAGCTGTGGGTCCTTCTAGTTGTGGGATGCTGTCAGAGCATGGCTTGATGAGCAGTGTGTAGATATGCACCTGGGATCCAAACCTGTGAACCCTGGGCCGCTGAAGCGGAGTGTGTGAACTTAACCACTGCACTACTGGGCTCGCCCCATATTGCCCTTATTTTTAACTTAGCATATGCTACTTTGTATCATGAAAGTGTTTGGAGGTGGGTATTCTCAGTGCCTGCCTTAGCTCCTGCTTAGGGTTGTTACTCAAAGATGTATGGATCATACTGTCTATCAAAAGCTATCATTTACCTTTTAGGCTCTATAGAACTTTATACTTACAGAGAGTAGAGTTTTTTGTTTTTGGGGGGTTTTTTTGGTGTGTGTGTGTGAGGAAGATTGGCCCTGAACTAACATCTGTGTCCATCTTCCTCTATTTTATGTGGGATGCCACAACAGCATGGCTTGACAAGTGGTGCTAGGTCTGCGCCGAGGATCTGAACCTGCAAACCCTGGGCTGCTGAAGCGCAGCGCATGAACTTAACCTCTACACCAATGGGCTGGCCCCTACATATAGTAGTTTGTAACTTTCCTATTGAACTCCTGATTTGTTAGATGTCTAAAGTGATTCATGTTATATATACACAAGGTTCAAGTGGCCTTTTTTTGTGTGTATGAGAGGAAGATTGTTGCTGAACTCACATTCGTGCCAGTTTTCCTGTGTTTTTTATGTAGGACACTTGCCACAGCATGGCTTGATGAGTGGCGTGTAGGTCCGTGCCTGGGATCTGAAACCGTGAACCCCAGGCCGCTGAAGCGGAGCATGTGAAGTTAACCACTACACAACCAGGCCAGCCCCTCAAGTGACCCTTTTTGAAACTATTGCTGAAAGTCTAAATATTTAATCTTGGTCAAGCTATATTAACTGAGCACCCATGTTTCAATCATTTAATAGATATTTGAGTCTCTACTTATGTACCATTCTCTGTGAGAGATGCAGATGCAAATCAGATATGAGTCCTGGTCCCAAAGCCCCTAAAATCTAGTAGGTAAATAAGGTCACTTTACAATTCACAGTGTACAATTCCTTTACAATTCACACAAAGTCAAAGTGACAGAGATTTGGACAAAGTGCTCTGGGATTTTGGAAAAGAGCAATTACTAAATACAGAATGTGTGCTAACCTGTGTAAGGGATAAAGCTATCCTGGTGTCCCTTATTTGAGGAAAACCTTACATACATACATGAGAATTCAGTGTTCCTTCTTCAGTTTTTATACACAGTACCTGGTCCGTAGAAAGTTTGCAAGTATTTGTTGAATGAATACATTGTACCCGATTACAGTCTATATTAAATAACAAATGAGGCATATGGACAGTACTATAGGGAATTGGAGGAGAGGAGATTTCTGTGGACTGGTGCCAAAAGGGAGGAGAAAGTGTAAATCGAGCTCACGCAGCTGGGAGGGGGTGGGCCATAAGGTAGGCCTTAAGGAATGAATGGGCATTGGTCAGTAATGGGGATGGGAATTAGTGGTGATGGGGAGCGCACTGGAAGGAGGAGCTTGAACACAGGTCTAGAGCCAGGAATGTACATATTATGTTGTATGGAGAGTGAGAAGATTACAAGTAGGGGAGCAGCGGGTAATACAGTATTGCAGCGCTGGATTCATGAGGGGTATAAATACCATGAGAAAGAACTTGGACTTATCTTGTGGCTCATGGAGAGCCCCTGAAAGTTTTTCATCAGTCGAGTCACATGACAGAACAGTTGTCAATGTCACTTTCCCCAGTAAAGCTAAGGAGTGGTTCCAACAAACTTTCTTTTTTTCCTTCTTTATGTTCACCCTCTTCTCTCCTCTCTTCCTTTTTCCATTTTTTACCCCATCTCGGTCATCCCTTCTCTCTCCATCATCTTGGTCTAGCTCTAGTATAAACATGTCTTGTACAGACATAATTATAAGTCTTTTAGGTGTAGTCTCTCATCTAAGCAAATTTGGTTTCCTGTCCATCGTCATCCTTGGAAAATTTAGGCCCAACAAGAAGTGTGACAGAATCGTAATGATAGAGCTACACCGTGTGCCTGATTTCAACACCAAGTAAAATGAGATCATGGAAAACTTTTCTCATGGAATTTGGAGAGCTTTATCCCTCGTGGCAGAGCAGATTCAATCTAAGGCTAAACTATCAAATTAAACCATTGGCACAGTTAAACTGTGTTCTGTTTTTAGCTAAATCTGTGACTAAACAAAACAAAGGTACTGTCTCTCTCAGTTTTTCCCTCGGTCACCCTCCTAAAGGATGCTGTGATAAATAAGAGAGTATTATGTGAAAACCAGTTTGCTGGAGGAATGTTATCAGCTTATTTATTTTTGGTGTCTAAGGAATTTAAGAACCGGTCAGCTCCTGAGAAAGATGCACATTGGCAATTCCTACCAAGCTTCAGTCTGTCACAAAGCCTATTCTGAAATGGTAAGTAATGATCTGCAGGGACCACTTTGTGTCTACTTTGTGTGTTACTGTTGGTCTCACTGAGTGAGAGCGATAACTTCATAAGTAGTCATTAACTGACCCTCCCGGTTGCCTATTTTTTTTTCAAAATTGGATAGCAGTGTTTGTTCTTTCTTGAAATTTATGGATGAAAATAAGTGTTGGTACAATATGATTGCCTGGTAAATTTTCTGGTTCTTTGACTTAAGGGCAAACATTTATTTCTAGCTGTGAATTTGTACCGAGAAATATCATGCCTGTTATCAGACTTGGCTCCCAGCCACATTGCCATAAATGGTTTATGATGTGAATGAATCCTCTTAGGGAGGATGATTAAATGGGCCTAGACATGTGTTTCTCTAGACTTCAGTGTCCTCGTCCGGAAATGCACACAGCTTCTTAGCCATTGTGTTAATCGACTTGGCTTACAGTCTAGTCTTGACATCTGCGCAGGTCACAGGTAGTTGTCCAGGAGTCAGAGGTAAACTGCTCGAGTGCCCACCGTGGAGCCACGAGCAGAGGCGGTAGCAGCCAGCTCAGTGCTTTTGTGCAGACTGTCTCTTAGCCTCAGTGGCAGCTCTATCAGCATCGGCATCCAGAGGCTCCGCATTGCAGAGGATGCGTCCTTCCCCAGCCTGGCCGGATCTGTGGAATTGAACTCAAAAGTGTGTGATTGCAGATAATCTGTCACATAATTTTGAGGCTTTTTCATCCTTAAAATAGGTTGAATTTGTCTCTGGAATTACTACATTTACCTTATTTAGATATTTTTATAATCTATAATTTATAGTTTATAATTTATAATTTATAATAAATATAAGGCATTTAGATAATTTTCTGTCTTCATTATTATAACATTAATACCTGTTTGATATTAAAACATTTAGCACAGAAATGTGTAAGATAGTAAGTAAAAGTTCTCCATGAAGCCAGCTTCCGGAAATAGTAGTTAATAGTTTAGTGCGGGAATTGGTGAACTTTTTCATAAAGAGCCAGATAGTAAATATTTTCAGATGTGCTGGCCACATGGCCTCTGTTGCAGCTACTCTGCTCTGCCGCTATAGCACACAATCTGTCTGCCAGAGGCGATATGTAAACAAATGGGTATGGCTATGTTCCAAAAAAACTTACTGGACAATAAAACTTTCTGAAACTTGAATTTCATATAATTTTCACATCACAAAATATTCTTCCTCTGTCTTTTTTTCAATCATTTCAAAGTGCAAAAGTCATTCTTAGCTCGTGGGCCGTAAAAAAGTAAGCATTGAGCCAGATTTGACCTGTGGGCCATAGTGTGCCAACCCCTAGTTAATTGTATGGCATTTAACATTTTTTTGACTCAGTTGTTTTCTAATTATAAAGGTAATTCATTCTCATTATAAGAATTTAGTTCTTCTAGAAATGCATACAGTAGAAATGAATGTTATCAATCCTAAGATGGCCCTATAATTAATTTCCCCATTTTACCCTCAAAGGTAATTTATTTTCAACGTATAATATACATATATATGTTTATATATATGTGTGTGACATTCATAGCTTCACACACAATAATCTTATTAGAACATGTAATTTTAAAGCTGGGAGAAGTCTGTAACACATTTTCCTACAGAAACAACCACAGGTGATGGTGCCTTTTTCTGTCACTCTTACTTTATAAATATAAATAAACAGGCTCTTGTAGACTGGCCTAAAAGTCTAGTCACCGCTTACAAGATTGTTTTCTGGGAAAATGTGTTCTGAATTTTCACAAACCAACCTATGAATGCACATTTCTAGTTTAAGGACTCCGTCCACGTATTTATATGCCCTCTTTCCTGTGCCAACATTTCCCTAAATGGATGGCATGACATGTTAGTAGTCTCTAAGGCGGAGGAAATCCATGAGTCAGCTAGATTCACGCCTGCAAGACTGGCTGAAAAATCTTAGGAGCCCTGTGCTAGTGAAGCCAGACGTCCAGCTCGGTGACAGTCTCTCCAGTGCCTGCCTGAAAGAAACGAGCCAGTGTCTGAATCCGAGATACTCAAGAGCCGATTCATTGTTCCTGTAATTCTTTAGTTTTGTCCCTGCCAGCTCTTTCTTTTTCCCAACATATTCTTGATGATTTATTTGGTTATTAATTTTTCTTCTAAATTAGGGGCTCCTCTTTGTTGTTCTGAGTCATCCTTGTGCCAAAGAGAGTGAGGCGCTGGGAAGCCCTGTGTTTCAGCTGATTGTGATTAACCCGAAGACGACCCTGAGTATGGGTGTGATGCTCTACTGTCTTCCTCAAGGGCAGGCTGGAAGGCAAGTGTGTCACTGCTGTTCAGCGAGTGTGACGTTTTGAAAGGCACTTATGCAAATACAAAAACCAGATATTTTTATATCAGTTAGATGAGTGAAAACATGAAATCCTACAGATCATAGTGAAGAATGTTTAAGGAGCAGGATGAAGTTTGGTGGATCTGAGTCAAACCTCAGATTCCCTACATCCTGATCCGTACCAGTATGGGGTTGGATAGGTATTTTATGCATATTCAAGCCCTGTTTTTTCCCATAACAAAAACATTTTAAATATAATCAGTAATTAATCTTCTGTACAAAAAGCTTATAATTTATGTTCTTTCCATCAAACCTAAATTAAGTTTTGTTTTGTTTCTTTTCTGAAGAAGATTCACCCTGAACTAACATCTGTTGCTAATCTTCTTCTATTCTGTACGTCAGCTGCCGCCACAGCCTGGCCACTGATAGTCAAGCGGTATAGGTCCGTGCCCGGGAACCGAACCTGGGCCACTGAAGCAGAGTGCATTGAACTTAACCAGTAGGCCGCCAAGGCTGGCCCAAGAAAGTTTTAAATGTACTTTAGGAAGACATCTTTACTTTGAAATCTGACTGAGCCTCCATCATGCAGGCAGTTGATTTTTATCTGTTGATAAATATTTATCTATTGACTGATGAGAAAATCTATTTATCAGTGACACAGTTATTGGCATCCCGATTGTTTTCTGAGCTGTGTAGAACTCTGAAGTAGTGCTGGTATTGTTAGGCCAACCAGGCAACATCTGAATGTGTTGTTCCTGAAGACTGCCTTTATTAATGTTCGAACTTAGCAGCAAAGTCATAGGAAATAGACCTAGAAATCAAGATCACAAAGTCTAGCTTGAATAACTCACAAGGATAAGGATCCTTGGTAGTTAAAATGTCTCTGTTTCTTTGGGTCTTGTGCAGAGCTTGCTGGATCCATGCATGTTCTAAAGGAGTCTCTCCCTGTGCACTCGGCTGTGGCCTTTCTGCAAATGTTCTTAGCCCAGCAAGAACCTCAGGACTATCATTTGCAATATAGGCTTGCATATAGAACTTGTTTTCTTGGATGTGAAGAGAGAACCATAGTTATTTGCCTAGAAATTTAGGGTAAAGATAACTACTTGCTTAAGCATTTCCCTTGTCACTTTTCAAAACCATTCGTTTAGCAAACCTTGAAAGCCTATTTGGTGCCAATCTTGTTGGAGCACTACTGTTTCTCATCTCATGGAATTTAGAAGAGAAAACCAGTGACTACTGTTCGGTGCACAAAATGCCAGGAGGTTTGCCCTGTTTTGGGAGCACAATGGATGGAGGGGCAGCTGAATTGGCAGTGGAAGGTTGGGGAGAGACTGTCAGGAAAACTTTACGGAGTTTCAAAAGATGAGTTAGGAGTCAGCTACACAAAGTCAGGTGGGAGCCAGGGATAGAAACTATCATTCAGTTCCCTCAGAATATTCTCCGAGGGCTGACCATGTACTAGGCACTCTGCAAGGTGCTAGTGATATGGCAGGGAGGAATGACAGCTGATTTTTATTAAGCACTTCCTGTTTGTTAGGTACTGGGCTAAGCTTTTTAAATCAACGATTTCATTAAACCTCACAACAATCCTGTGAAGTAGATGCTCATATCATCATGTCCCTATTTTTACTAATGAAGTTAAATAACTTGCCCAGAGTGACACAGCGCTTCCTTTGTTAGAATTCAAGCCCTGATAGCTGACCTCAGAGCCCTTGTCTTAAAAAGACAAGCAGATTTCTGCTTTATGATGTTTACATTTTCATGGGTGAGATCCCCACCAAATATGGAAATAGGATAATCTCACATAGTGAAAAGAGCTATGAAGATAAAAACAGGTAGAGAGGGAGCAGAGTGTATGTATGTGGGCACTACTCTAGATAGGTGCTTTCATGTGACCTTTCTACGGAGGTGAAGGCCTATCTGACGCCAAAAACCTGCCATGCTAAGATCTGGGGTTAGAGCCTGTCAGGGAGAGGGAATAGCAAGAGCAAAGACACTGAGGTGAGACTGAATTTGGCTGGTTTGAAGAATGGAAGTAAGGCCACTGTGAGCTGGGGTGCAGGGGGTACAAGCTGGGAGAGGCAGGGACTGGATATGTGATTATGTCCTAAACTGCACCACGGTAGCCAGCACACCTAGGATTGCAAGTAGAGGCCTTCATATTTCCAGGGCTTTTTGTTCTTGTTGATTTAGGGGGCAGGGCATGGTTTTGGGGGGCAAACCTTTTTTTTTTTTTAATATATGATTTAAATTGTCTCTTCTCTGCTTGATGTTAGGTTCCTGGAAGGTGATGTGAAAGATACTTTTGCAGCAGCAGTGTTGACTTCTGGAACAATCGCCATTTGGGACTTACTTCTAGGTCATTGCACTGCTCTCCTTCCACCTCTCTCTGACCAAAATTGGTCTTTTGTGAAATGGTCAGGTACAGATTCTCATTTGCTGGCTGGACAAAAAGATGGAAATATATTTATATACCGCTACTAAGAAGTTAGGGTAAGGTGAAAACCCAGAGTTCTGGATGTATGCAGCCTCTTATTACTTTTTGAAGTTGTCACTGTAAAGGAGAATATCTGAATGACATTTAAAATAATTACTTGTATTCATTCAGACACTTACTTTTTATTCCGTTGGTAGTGGCACTGCTGATTTGAATGCTCATTTATACTTACTTTGGGGGAAAGGATTTTAGGTTGATTTTTGTAATTCCTCACCTTTGCACATTTGCTTCTGAAGGTGTACATAAAGCTTCAAATGTTAATAAATATTTATTTTGATACATTCTGCTTGGCATATTATTTTTTCCTGTCTTAGAAAAGTCATTTTCAGAAACAAGAACTAATCATTTAACACCTAGAATATTTAGTCAGCGATGCTTGCATAGTAAGAGTAAATTTCAGTTAACTTAGTATACTAACACGCACTATGGTTTTGTGCTATTTGTAATACTTTCTTTTCACATACCTACTAAGAGTAACACAGATTTTATTAAAATATGCTAATTTAGAAATGCTGTTGTTCTTTTCCATTCTAATATGCATCCTTGATAGCAGAGCCTGCATTGTCACTGGAGTCACTTTGGGTCAACAACACAGCTGTCCTGACTACATCATCTTCAACTTTGCCATCTGATTAGAGAGCAGAGATTTTTAAAGTCCTAATCTGATGGTATCATTGGAAATTTTATCCCAAGCTACAGGTATTTATTTGCCTAACTTTCTTATGGAGTATATTGAGAGTATATACTCATGATCTATATAACTATTTGCTCTATTACTTCTCTTTTAAAGATACCTTTTAATGATATTTACATAGTGGTTTCTACTAACTTCATTTTTACCCTTCCATACATTTGCATAAAAGATTTAACTTTCTCTTCTATGCTAATCCTGTTCTCTCTCTAATCAAATGAGAGAGTACTTTACTTGGTAGCATATCATAGATAATCGAGGCTTTTCACAAAGATTTAATTTACTCAGGAACCCGGAGAAACATATGCTATTTTGATTTAAGAATTAAGAAAACTGAGTAGAGTTCTGCAGTAATTGTGGTTCAGTAACAGTTGAACAAACACTGAGCACATTTCTGACACAGTAGGTGTGAAAAGGACTTTCGGGAGGGCCTGCCCTTCAGAAGTGCACAGGTTAGTGATTTAATTTAAATGAAATACCGTGTTTTAAATTTAAAGGGTATGTGGAGAGTGCTATAGTGGAAGCTCAAAGGATGGGCAGTTAGCACTATGCAGGGAGTTCAAGAAAAGCTTCATGAAGAATGACAGCTTAGCTGAGTCTTGCAGGGTAAGTAGGTCAGAGCAGAAGCAAAGGGTATTCCAGGCAGAAAGGACAGTATGGTATCAACTACACAACACAGTATTACAAGATGATTATGCCATGGGGATGATGTCAGGAGGCTGGAAAGGTAGCCAGGGAGTTTGTGAGGCATGTTGACAAGCCTGGACTTTATTCACAGGTTAAGGGACTGTTAAGAGTTTGAGCAGTAAGGTGATAAGGCCCCACTCCAGCTACAGAGTGAATAATGGATTTATGGAGGCCAAGGGTGGAGGCAGGGAGATGACCATAAGTACCTGAGCCGTGGCAGGGGCAGTGGGAATGAAATAGCTGAATTGGAGAAAGATTTGGAAGGAAAAAGAAATGAGCAGGACAAAGTGAATGCATGATTAGGTGGGAGATGAAGGAGTCTTAAATTTCTGGCTTAGTGGGTGATGGTGTCAGCAACTGAAATAACACACAAGGGGAAAGATAACTAATTTGAGTACTTACAGATCGTCTGGCAGTAGGCAATTGGATATAGGGCTGTGAAGCTCAGAGAAGAGGCCAGGGTTGGATGCAGGTGGGAATTAAAACCTCTGGAGTGAATCAATTCTGAAAATGTGTATGTTTAAAGTTAAGAGTGGGTCAAGAACAGGAGCCCGGGGACCAGTGTTTAAATGATGAGGGGAGGAAATAGAGCCACGATAAAGGCAGAAAAGGAGTGGCCAGAGAGGTTGCTTCTGTAGGATTTGACAATGTGAGATGTAGTGGT